>NC_092333.1:548480000-548652500 GCF_046630445.1 Rutidosis leptorrhynchoides
TGGCGTAACTCATCGTTTCTCTACTCCGTACCACCCGCAAATAAGTGGTCAAGTGGAGAACACGAATCGTGCCTTAAAACGCATACTTGAGAAGACGGTTAATAACAACCCTAAAATCTGGCAGCGCAAGTTAGATGACGCGTTGTGGGCTTTTAGGACTGCGTATAAAACACCAATAGGTACCACACCATTTAGACTTATATACGGTAAAGCGTGTCATCTACCTGTTGAAGTTGAACACAAGGCGTATTGGGCTATGAGAGAATGTAATACTGACCTTGTACAAGCCGGAGAAAATAGGTTATCACAACTTAACGAACTAGATGAATTAAGATTACAAGCCTACGAAAATTCTAAAACATATAAAGAAAAAACTAAAGTATGGCACGATGCACGATTAAAAAAGAAAGAATTTGAACAAGGGGATAAAGTATTGGTATTCCAATCACGTTTCAAGTTTCACCTGGTAAACTTAGATCCCGATGGAATGGGCCATATATAATAAAACAGTTTTTTCCATCTGGATATGCAGAGTTGTATGGTAAAGACGGTGGAACTTTCAAAGTGAACGGACACAGACTAAAGTTATACTTTGAAGAAATCAATACTACGGAAAGAGACGAAACCACCTTCTACCCTAAGGACAAATAAATTCAGGGTAACTCTAAGGTTTTAAACTCCATTCTCGATTTTTATTCTTATCTTTAAGAGTGGGGTTAGATTGGTCTTTCCCTAGCAGACCCTAAAGAACTAGTCTTCTCCCTCCATTCTACCTTTTTAATTTCTTTTTGTTTTTATTGTGTAATTTCAAGATGCGCAGTCAGTATATCTACAACCATTTCATTTTAAAGTGCGATAAGATTTTACCGAGGGATGTGGTGTTAGATATTAAGAAAAGATGCGATAAGGCGAGGAAAGAAGAAAGACAGAAACTAAATGAGACAAACTTTGCAAGAGGAAAATCTAAATCAGCTAAAAGGCGTAGAGCACGTAATTTGGGTAAATGTGTGAAATGTGGAAAACCGACTCACTCCGGAGATTGCCCAAAGAACCAAACGGACTCTAATTACGAGTACGTAACCTTATGCCGAGAAGGGCCTTTAAAATGTGCAGAAGAAAACCTCTTAAACCAGCGAGGTTACGCCTACGAAGCAATGGGGAGCGAAATAATGCGACTCCACTACGAGGCGAGCCAACGAGGCTTCACTCTTTAAATCTTTTTCTCGCCAATTGTGTATTTGTGCATTTTTTTTTTTGTGTGTAATGTTTTGGTGTGTTTGGTTTGTTTTTGTTTATTGTATGTTCTATTAAAACGGTCTACCATTTAAAAGTGATGAACCTTGAGTTCAATATGTTTTCATTAAAAACGATAAATGTTAAGTGTTACAACTGAATTATCGTTTTTCAAATTGCACGAAATTTCTTATTGGATTCATAAGATATCTGTTAAATAGTAAACCACGAAAAAAAAAAAAAAATTCTTTCTACTAAATTGAGGTGAAACGCCTTGAGTTTAACTTGTTTCTTTGAAAATGAAAATGTTAGGTGTCACAACTGAATTTTTATTTTTCAAAAATTGTACAGAATATTTGTTAAATTCTAAAAGTCTGTAGTAGATTGCAAAAATATACTCTTTTATCAATAACCGTAAAAATATATAACTTGTAAATCTTTGTCGTAGATAATGATAGGTTTGACAACCGAAATTAATCTCTACCTAGACGATAGGAAACAAAGTTTTAAGTTTGAAAATTAATTGATTTAAGGGTATATAACAAAAATAGAGTGAATTTTTATTTATTTAATTTTTATTTTTCATGTACTTGTTTTTATTTTATTTACTTTCGATAAAACTATAAAAACTTTAACTATTAATGAATTGAATTTTATAAATTTATTTTTAAGATTTATAAACGGATAAAGAACAGGTGTAAAAACCGAATTTCCGTTACAAATATAAATCTATAAAAGAGATTATAAATTTAATTAATTATAAGTTATAAAAAAAAAAAAAATACAACTGGAAATTAAGCCTTACACGAATCGTGTAGTGGTACACGATTCATGTAAGGCCAAAAAAACCTGAACATAACTGGACGAGCAGCAGTCTGTTTTCAACACTCCTCTCCCAATTTTTTTCTGCTGCGACGAGACCAAACACCCAAAACACCCAAATTCGCACCAAATACTTAAATTAACACTCTCAATCTTCTCTAATTCTTCAATCTTTCATCATGCCAAGAGTGGTAAGGATTTTTAACCCATTTTTATTAGTGTTCTTCAAGTTTTTCATTATTTTTCTTTATAGTTATAATCCGAATTTTGTGCATGTTTTTGTTGATTTTTGCTTGATTATTGTTATATATATGTTGTTAGTAACATAATAAACCCGATTAGCATAAGAAATTGATGTTTAATTGGTGATTGAAAATTAGGGTTTATACAAAATTGGGGAAAATTGAGAAATTGAAACTGAGGTGTGTTAATTTGGTTGTAATTAGTTGTTTTTGAGTGTTTTGTTAGTAGATAGAACTTGTGAACATGATTTTGATTGCTTGATTGTGTGATTTTTAATTTTAGCCTAAATTTGTTAAGTTTTGTCATTTCTATGAATCAAGTATGCGTTTTAATGATGTTAAGGATGATTTAGAAGCTGAGATACGGGCAATGTGATTGAATTGAATTAGATATGCTTAGAAAAATTACGTGTTTTCACTTGTGAATTAAACTTTCTATATGAAACTTGATTTTTGATTTTTGATTTTTTTGGTTTGTTTTTGCTTTGTTTTGAATTATAGAACTAAATCTTCCAAGTTTGTTGAATTAAATTGATTAAGGTGGTGTTGACAACAAAGTTGTTTGTTGAAGTTAGAATCTTTGCTAACATTGACACATCCTATTAGGATGATCTCCTTGTTTTGAAAATGTTATGCAGGGACCAATTAGAATGAGGGCAGTAAACCAACAACAAGATCAAGTTACGCCCGAAATGGAACAACAGCTTTTGCAACTACACCCGATTCTTCAATTTCCTATGGAATTAAGCCAAAGGGTACAAAAAGTTAAGGATTTACTTACTCTGATAAATCGAACAATCAATCAAGTTTGCATTGTTGATTGGACTCCCCTAGGTCCCCCAGTTAATTTAGATACACAGATAAAGAATACTTTAACCCAAAGCTACACGGATGAATTTGGGTTAATTAGGTATTTTAATGACTGGGAGAGATTATTTCGTTTGACTGCTCCTGTATATAGGGAATTGTGTTTAGAATTTTACTCTACTGTTAGGATGAATACCCGCCCCGCAACTGTCCAAGATACTAGTTTCCTACAATTCCGACTGGGTGGGGTTGATAGAGTAATGTCCCTAGGCGACATAACTATGGCCTTAGGGATTTATGAGGATGATGATATGATTGCTCCAGGTTTTTGGGAATTTATATTTACAGGAGCTAGGTATTCAGGAGATTATGATTCTGTCAGCGTCTGGCGATCTTTTTCCGGAAGAAATTCATATACAGCAGGCCGAGAATCATACCTTAAGATCCAAGATATTCGCTATCGATTAATTCATAAATTTATAGCGAACACGATTAACCAAAGGGCATTCCTTACTACAGATAGGATTAATTATGTCGACCTTTGGTATTTGGATGTTATTAGAGATAGGGAAACTAATATTAGTATACCCTATGGAGTGGCCTACTTTTTGGCCAATGTAGGTAAGGGTGCTCGAGGAGACAGTGACATGTCGGGGGGTCACTATATCACGTGTTTGGCATCCTGGTTCGATATCAACCCGAACGACTTCGCACCTCCAATCTAGCCGATAAATCAACAGGTTCGCACCTTAGGATTGGATGTGTATAGGACAGCTAAGGCCATACGTGTGAGGGCTGGGGTGATTAGTTTAAGGCCACAGGAAGTTGCGCCTCAGGAACCCATGGAAGAGGATGACGAACCCGAGAGGGAAGCCAGGAGGAGACGACGAGATACAGATCAGGCTAGCTCGTCTCATACAGGTACTTCTGATTTTGATATGCTCCAAAACTCATTTAACTCATTGAGTTTGGATGTACGTAACTCTTATCAAAACTGGGGAGTCAGATCAGAAGATCAGTACACGGCTTTATCTCAGCAGTTAGGGGACATTAGGCATACCCAATTAGACATCAGGCAGACCCAATTAGATCAATATAGTATGCTGTCCAACATCCGATATGATCAGAGGGGAATAGGAAATCAATTAGAGTGGGCGCACCAACAGGCATATTTATACGCGTCTAACCCACAATCATACGCACCCTCAGCCTTTCCATCATATCCCCCATGGCAGTCACCCAATGACCCTCTACCTCCACCATATGATCACAACGCCGCCATTGCCGCGAGTCAGGATGCATATAGGCGTTTCTACGAGGAACAACGCCTAAACGAGCAACGGCAACGACAGCAGCAGGAGGAGGGCGAACGAGGAGGCCCATATTGTAGCCCATTTGATTAGTTCTAGTTCTATTGTTTTGAACATTTACATTTTTATTTTTATGGTTTGTAATAACATATAATTGTGTGGCGTGTATTTTTACATTTTTATGTTTCTTATGTTTGATTATATTTTTGCAAGAAATTAGTGTGGGGTAAAATTGTTTTGTACGACTGAAGTACAACCCCATATCTTATATGTTTTTAACATGGTTTTGACAGGTACAAACGGAAATGCAATAAGATGAAACGAAACCAAACACGGATATGCATTGTGATACAAAAATTGGATACAATCATAGGTAAAACAATTTGAAAAAAAAATTCAAATCGGTTAACAAAGGAAGTTCTAAAAACCTTACACTTTTTAAGCTCTCACATTTATATATTTTAATCTATTTTGTTGTAATGAGGGCATTCCAAAAAAATAAGTGTGGGGTGGGGATATAAATTTTCGAGAACTTATAACTTGGTCATTTTTACGAAAATTGAGAAAATTTTGAAAAATTTTAAACAAATATACTTGTCAAAAACAGAAAGTATCATCGTTATACCCTAGAAAAACAAGTTATTTGATTAAAAACATATGAAAAGGTAAAACCAACTATAAGAAAGGATAAAAGAAAAAGAAAACACGTTTTTAAAATCTCAGAATGTGCAATTAAATCAATTTCAGCACAAAACTACAGATTGAGATTTGACAACTCATGGCTCATCAGGAATATCTAGATTTTCAAATTACGGAAACTTGTCTTAACAGACTTGTTATCCTTTTCAAAAAATCAAAATGTTTTAATGAAAGATCCTGTTTTCCTTAGGATCAAATTTTTCATTCCATTGAAATCTATTGTCCCGTGTACCCAAAAGCGTGAGTATTCAGAAAAGCGTGTGTTTCATGAAATTGTGATTCGTGTTGGTGTGTATACTTCAAAGTGTGAGTGTGTATCAAGTGTGTGTTATACGAGAAAAGCGTGTGTTCAAATGTGTGCGTGTGTACTATATACAAATCTTAAACCAACTTTTGAAACACCCTTCAATTAGAACCACCATCATAACCAAACACTTCCGATTACCTCTCAACCAAATCATTACCTAAACCACCATCCATACTATTCAAACCACCCACCAAAATAAACAAATACCAAAAAAAAAAACCTTTCAACCACAATTTCAAAATACCGATTAATCCGATTGCATACACGATATATCCACCGACGATTCAGAAACTTACGAAATATCACAATACATTTCGGTTCACCATATTAAGTTCTTACGAAATTGCATTATCATTTACCATGTATTTTTCAAGTGAAGATATTTTAGTAAAAAAAAAAAAAACTATATATATATATATCTATAACTATTTTCCTGTATCATTCCTCTCTTACTCCTTCAACACCGGAGATTTGTAAAGGTTTGATACTTGTTCCGTGTCGCTATCATTACCAGATTAGCTGTGGATGACACCAAAACACTCACAATTGATAAGTTCTATCTCATCGCGTTCTCTGAACCGATAAAATATGTTTACCGGGGTAGTATGTTATCCGTGCGGTTGTTCAAAACCAGAATAACTTTGAATGCACATGACCTTATTAACTAAAATTTCGGAAAATGAGTCTAGTGTAAAAGCTAGCTTGTTATCCTGTTTAAAATGATAAAATGTTTTCTTAAGGTCCAATTTTCCCTAAGGATCCAAATTTTTAAAACCCTAATCACGAGTTTCATGTTTGTTTCTGTTGTCAGAATTTCATTTCGTGTGGTGTGCGTGTGATCCAATAAATACTGTGTTGTGTAATATATTTCATATAGCGTGTGTTTCATTTCGTGTAGTGTGTGTTGTGTAATATATAATGTTCTAACTCTGTTAAAAGATGTAATTGCTTGAGGACAAGCAACGTTCTAGTGTGGGGTATTTTGATATTGCTCTAAACATACATATTATTCGATGCAATATCACTTATATTTCATAGGTTTTTATCATCTACAAAGACATTCAATGCGCATTTCACGAGAAAAACGACAAAAGTGGATAAGAGCTTACTATTTGAAGATTCGACGATAAAACGATAGTTTTAAACCAGATTTATATCAAGAAACGTTTATCCGAATGAAAGTACAAGATAAATGAAGAAAAGAAGTTCAAATGTAAAGTGCCAAGTCAGTACACGTCAACACGGAATCAACAAAGAACAACTGAAAAAGAAAAATGAAGAAAATTTCTGTTTACTCTTACACGAATCGTGTAGTGGTACACGAATCGTGTAGAATATCTGGTCTTACACGAATCGTGTAGCCATACACGAATCGTGTAATGTTAGGCCAAAGTACTGTTCCGGATTTCCAGAAGGGGCGGCTGGCTTTATGGTTTTAAAACATTTCTTTTCAAGTGGTGCAGACTTTTGACTCAAACATTCAGCAAATGGACTAGCTTTTTGACCAAGTAAACTTCACCAACTACTAATTTTTCAAGCATAAATATGGAGTACGTACAGAGATCAAGACACATATATTACACACAGGAGATTACAACACAAAATTACTATACACATACTATTGTCACTTTTATTATCAGTATTATTTACATTTCAGTTTCAAAGTTCAATTATTAGGATTAGTTTCAAATATTAAGGGGGTATTGTTCGTGATAAAGGGTGTTATTGTACGCGTGAAAGGGGTGTTATTATTGTAATTTTTCTACCGTTTGAAGTTAATGCAAGTGAAGATATTTTAGTAAGTTTACTCTGTTAAAATTAGCGTTGTTATTATGTTTGCATTTTTATGTCTACCCTAGTGTAATGAATAGCTAAATTTCCCTAGTGTTTGCTTAAATGTAGAGCCCCTAGTGAAATGGATTGTTACCATCTGTAAAAGTTAAAATGTAACTTTAGTATTTTTAATATTGAGCCTAGTTAAAAAGAACCATTTTTATGTAATTAGGTATTTAACCCTTGCCACTTAATTTATTAAATTCAAATAACGAAAGTTATTTTTATTTACATAAATTAAGCTTCAACATTAAAAGTGATCTAGACGAATTTATGGATAATTTATTAACACCAATTTAGAAATAAAATTCGGTGGTTTGGGTGATATCAATAAATTACATGACAGTGAAATTATAAAAAGGGAAACCGTTATAATTTGGGTATTGGCGAAGGTCAAAACTAGGCTAGGTCTCAATTTAAATACATGGGGAATAGTAGCTTTCTAAAAAGAATCCGATGAAAATTAGATTTTATTTAGTTAAGTTGTAACCTTATGTTTATTCGAGAGAAAAATGTAAAGTTTGATACTAGAACATTTTAATAGGGCGTAAAACTTAAAACAATCCATGGACCTAGGGGTGACACATGAAATGTCCCGTTCTTATTGATTAAAAACGTTCCATATTAATTGATTTCGTTGCGAGGTTTTGACCTCTATATGAGACGTTTTTCAAAGACTGCATTCATTTTTAAAACACCATAACCTTTATAAAGGTTTAAAAAGCTTTACGTAGATTATCAAATAATGATAATCTAAAATATCCTGTTTACACACGACCATTACATAATGGTTTACAATACAAATATGTTACATCGAAATCAGTTTCTTGAATGCAGTTTTTACACAATATCATACAAACATGGACTCCAAATCTTGTCCTTATTTTAGTATGCAACAGCGGAAGCTCTTAATATTCACCTGAGAATAAACATGCTTTAAACGTCAACAAAAATGTTGGTGAGTTATAGGTTTAACCTATATATATATCAAATCGTAATAATAGACCACAAGATTTCATATTTCAATACACATCCCATACATAGAGATAAAAATCATTCATATGGTGAACACCTGGTAACCGACAATAACAATATGCATTTTTAAGAATATCCCCATCATTCCGGGACACCCTTCGGATATGATATAAATTTCGAAGTACTAAAGCATCCGGTACTTTGGATGGGGTTTGTTAGGCCCAATAGATCTATCTTTAGGATTCGCGTCAATTAGGGTGTCTGTTCCCTAATTCTTAGATTACCAGACTTAATAAAAAGGGGCATATTCGATTTCGATAATTCAACCATAGAATGTAGTTTCACGTACTTGTGTCTATTTTGTAAATCATTTATAAAACCTGCATGTATTCTCATCCCAAAAATATTAGATTTTAAAAGTGGGACTATAACTCACTTTCACAGATTTTTACTTCGTCGGGAAGTAAGACTTGGCCACTGGTTGATTCACGAACCTATAACAATATATACATATATATCAAAGTATGTTTAAAATATATTTACAACACTTTTAATATATTTTGATGTTTTAAGTTTATTAAGTCAGCTGTCCTCGTTAGTAACCTACAACTAGTTGTCCACAGTTAGATGTACAGAAATAAATCGATAAATATTATCTTGAATCAATCCACGACCCAGTGTATACGTATCTCAGTATTGATCACAACTCAAACTATATATATTTTGGAATCAACCTCAACCCTGTATAGCTAACTCCAACATTCACATATAGAGTGTCTATGGTTGTTCCGAAATATATATAGATGTGTCGAAATGATAGGTCGAAACATTGTATACGTGTCTATGGTATCTCAAGATTACATAATATACAATACAAGTTGATTAAGTTATGGTTGGAATAGATTTGTTACCAATTTTCACGTAGCTAAAATGAGAAAAATTATCCAATCTTGTTTTACCCATAACTTCTTCATTTTAAATCCGTTTTGAGTGAATCAAATTGCTATGGTTTCATATTGAACTCTATTTTATGAATCTAAACAGAAAAGTATAGGTTTATAGTCGGAAAAATAAGTTACAAGTCGTTTTTTTGTAAAGGTAGTCATTTCAGTCGAAAGAACGACGTCTAGATGACCATTTTAGAAAACATACTTCCACTTTGAGTTTAACCATAATTTTTGGATATAGTTTCATGTTCATAATAAAAATCATTTTCTCAGAATAACAACTTTTAAATCAAAGTTTATCATAGTTTTTAATTAACTAACCCAAAACAGCCCGCGGTGTTACTATGACGGCGTAAATCCGGTTTTACGGTGTTTTTCGTGTTTCCAGGTTTTAAATCATTAAGTTAGCATATCATATAGATATAGAACATGTTTTTAGTTGATTTTAAAAGTCAAGTTAGAAGGATTAACTTTTGTTTGCGAACAAGTTTAGAATTAACTAAACTATGTTCTAGTGATTACAAGTTTAAACCTTCGAATAAGATAGCTTTATATGTATGAATCGAATGATGTTATGAACATCATTACTACCTTAATTTCCTTGGATAAACCTACTGGAAAAGAGAAAAATGGATCTAGCTTCAATGGATCCTTGGATGGCTCGAAGTTCTTGAAGCAGAATCATGACACGAAAACAAGTTCAAGTAAGATCATCACTTGAAATAAGATTGTTATAGTTATAGAAATTGAACCAAAGTTTGAATATGATTATTACCTTGTATTAGAATGATAACCTACTGTAAGAAACAAAGATTTCTTGAGGTTGGATGATCACCTTACAAGATTGGAAGTGAGCTAGCAAACTTGAAAGTATTCTTGATTTTATGAAACTAGAACTTTTGGAATTTATGAAGAACACTTAGAACTTGAAGATAGAACTTGAGAGAGATCAATTAGATGAAGAAAATTGAAGAATGAAAGTGTTTGTAGGTGTTTTTGGTGGTTGGTGTATGGATTAGATATAAAGGATATGTAATTTTGTTTTCATGTAAATAAGTCATGAATGATTACTCATATTTTTGTAATTTTATGAGATATTTCATGCTAGTTTCCAAATGATGGTTCCCACATGTGTTAGGTGACTCACATGGGCTGCTAAGAGCTGATCATTGGAGTGTATATACCAATAGTACATACATCTAAAAGCTGTGTATTGTACGAGTACGATTACGGGTGCATACGAGTAGAATTCTTGATGAAACTGAACGAGGATGTAATTGTAAGCATTTTTGTTAAGTAGAAATATTTTGATAAGTGTATTGAAGTCTTTCAAAAGTGTATAAATACATATTAAAACACTACATGTATATACATTTTAACTGAGTCGTTAAGTCATCGTTAGTCGTTACATGTAAGTGTTGTTTTGAAACCTTTAGGTTAACGATCTTGTTAAATGTTGTTAACTCAATGTTTATAATATCAAATGAGATTTTAAATTATTATATTATCATGATATTATCATGTATGAATATCTCTTAATATGATATATATACATTAAATGTCTTTACAACGATAATCGTTACATATATGTCTCGTTTAAAAATCATTAAGTTAGTAGTCTTGTTTTTACATATGTAGTTCATTGTTAATATACTTTATGATATGTTTTCTTATCATAGTATCATGTTAACTATATATATATATATATCCATATATATGTCATCATATAGTTTTTACAAGTTTTAACGTTCGTGAATCACCGATCAACTTGGGTGGTCAATTGTCTATATGAAACATATTTCAATTAATCAAGTCTTAACAAGTTTGATTGCTTAACATGTTGGAAACATTTAATCATGTAAATATCAATCTCAATTAATATATATAAACATGGAAAAGTTCGGGTCACTACAGTACCTACCCGTTAAATAAATTTCGTCCCGAAATTTTAAGCTGTTGAAGGTGTTGACGAATCTTCTGGAAATAGATGCGGGTATTTCTTCTTCATCTGATCTTCACGCTCCCAGGTGAACTCGGGTCCTCTACGAGCATTCCATCGAACCTTAACAATTGGTATCTTGTTTTGCTTAAGTCTTTTAACCTCACGATCCATTATTTCGACGGGTTCTTCGATGAATTGAAGTTTTTCGTTGATTTGGATTTCATCTAACGGAATAGTGAGATCTTCTTTAGCAAAACATTTCTTTAAATTCGAGACGTGGAAAGTGTTATGTACAGCCGCGAGTTGTTGAGGTAACTCTAGTCGGTAAGCTACTGGTCCGACACGATCAATAATCTTGAATGGTCCAATATACCTTGGATTTAATTTCCCTCGTTTACCAAATCGAACAACGCCTTTCCAAGGTGCAACTTTAAGCATGACCATCTCTCCAATTTCAAATTCTATATCTTTTCTTTTAATGTCAGCGTAGCTCTTTTGTCGACTTTGGGCGGTTTTCAACCGTTGTTGAATTTGGATGATCTTCTCGGTAGTTTCTTGTATAATCTCCGGACCCGTAATCTGTCTATCCCCCACTTCACTCCAACAAATCGGAGACCTGCACTTTCTACCATAAAGTGCTTCAAACGGCGCCATCTCAATGCTTGAATGGTAGCTGTTGTTGTAGGAAAATTCTGCTAACGGTAGATGTCGATCCCAACTGTTTCCGAAATCAATAACACATGCTCGTAGCATGTCTTCAAGCGTTTGTATCGTCCTTTCACTCTGCCCATCAGTTTGTGGATGATAGGCAGTACTCATGTCTAGACGAGTTCCTAATGCTTGCTGTAATGTCTGCCAGAATCTTGAAATAAATCTGCCATCCCTATCAGAGATAATAGAGATTGGTATTCCATGTCTGGAGACGACTTCCTTCAAATACAGTCGTGCTAACTTCTCCATCTTGTCATCTTCTCTTATTGGTAGGAAGTGTGCTGATTTGGTGAGACGATCAACTATTACCCAAATAGTATCAAAACCACTTGCAGTCCTTGGCAATTTAGTGATAAAATCCATGGTAATGTTTTCCCATTTCCATTCCGGGATTTCGGGTTGTTGAAGTAGACCTGATGGTTTCTGATGCTCAGCTTTGACCTTAGAACACGTCAAACATTCTCCTACGTATTTAGCAACATCGGCTTTCATACCCGACCACCAAAAATGTTTCTTGAGATCCTTGTACATCTTCCCCGTTCCAGGATGTATTGAGTATCTGGTTTTATGAGCTTCTCTAAGTACCATTTCTCTCATATCTCCAAATTTTGGTACCCAAATCCTTTCAGCCCTATACCGGGTTCCGTCTTCCCGAATATTAAGATGCTTCTCCGATCCTTTGGGTATTTCATCCTTTAAATTTCCCTCTTTTAAAACTCCTTGTTGCGCCTCCTTTATTTGAGTAGTAATGTTATTATGAATCGTTATATTCATAGATTTTACTCGAATGGGTTCTCTGTCCTTCCTGCTCAAGGCATCGGCTACCACATTTGCCTTCCCCGGGTGGTAACGAATCTCAAAGTCGTAATCATTCAATAATTCAATCCACCTACGCTGCCTCATATTCAGTTGTTTCTGATTAAATATGTGTTGAAGACTTTTGTGGTCGGTATATATAATACTTTTGACCCCATATAAGTAGTGCCTCCAAGTCTTTAATGCAAAAACAACCGCGCCTAATTCCAAATCATGCGTCGTATAATTTTGTTCGTGAATCTTCAATTGTCTAGACGCATAAGCAATCACCTTCGTTCGTTGCATTAATACACAACCGAGACCTTACTTTGATGCATCACAATAAATCACAAAATCATCATTCCCTTCAGGCAATGACAATATAGGTGCCGTAGTTAGCTTTTTCTTCAATAACTGAAACGCTTTCTCTTGTTCATCATTCCATTCAAATTTCTTCCCTTTATGCGTTAATGCAGTCAAGGGTTTTGCTATTCTGGAAAAGTCTTGGATGAACCTTCTGTAGTAACCAGCTAGTCCTAAAAACTGGCGTATGTGTTTCGGAGTTTTCGGGGTTTCCCACTTTTCAACAGTTTCTATCTTTGCCGGATCCACCTTAATACCTTCTTTGTTCACTATGTGACCGAGGAATTGAACTTCTTCCAACCAAAATGCACACTTTGAAAACTTAGCGTACAATTCTTCCTTCCTCAATACTTCTAACACCTTTCTCAAATGTTCACCGTGTTCTTGGTCATTCTTTGAGTAAATAAGTATGTCATCAATGAAAACAATGACAAACTTGTCAAGGTATGGTCCACACACTCGGTTCATAAGGTCCATGAACACAGCTGGTGCATTAGTTAAACCAAACGGCATGACCATAAACTCGTAATGACCGTAACGTGTTCTGAAAGCAGTCTTTGGAATATCATCTTCTTTCACCCGCATTTGATGATACCCGGAACGTAAGTCAATCTTTGAATAAACAGACGAGCCTTGTAGTTGATCAAATAAGTCGTCGATTCTCGGTAGTGGGTAGCGGTTCTTGATGGTAAGTTTGTTCAACTCTCGGTAGTCGATACACAACCTGAATGTACCATCTTTCTTCTTGACAAACAAAACAGGAGCTCCCCACGGTGATGTGCTTGGTCGAATGAAACCACGCTCTAAAAGTTCTTGTAATTGGCTTTGCAGTTCTTTCATCTCGCTAGGTGCGAGTCTGTAAGGAGCACGAGCTATTGGTGCAGCTCCTGGTACAAGATCTATTTGAAATTCAACGGATCGATGTGGGGGTAATCCCGGTAATTCTTTCGGAAATACATCGAGAAATTCTTTTGCAATGGGAACATCATTGATGCTCTTTTCTTCAGTTTGTACTTTCTCGACGTGTGCTAGAACAGCATAGCAACCTTTTCTTATTAGTTTTTGGGCCTTCAAATTACTAATAAGATGTAGCTTCGTGTTGCCCTTTTCTCCGTACACCATTAAGGGTTTTCCTTTTTCTCGTATAATGCGAATTGCATTTTTGTAACAAACGATCTCCGCTTTCACTTCTTTCAACCAGTCCATACCGATTATCACATCAAAACTCCCTAACTCTACTGGTATCAAATCAATCTTAAATGTTTCGCTAACCAGTTTAATTTCTCGATTCCGACATATATTATCTGCTGAAATTAATTTACCATTTGCTAATTCGAGTAAAAATTTACTATCCAAAGGCGTCAATGGACAACTTAATTTAGCACAAAAATCTCTACTCATATAGCTTCTATCCGCACCCGAATCAAATAAAACGTAAGCAGATTTATTGTCAATAAGAAACGTACCCGTAACAAGCTCCGGGTCTTCCTGTGCCTCTATCGCATTAATATTGAAAACTCTTCCACGGCCTTGTCCATTCGTGTTCTCCTGGTTCGGGCAATTTCTAATAATGTGGCCTGGTTTTCCACATTTATAACAAACTACATTGGCATAACTTGCTCCGACACTACTTGCTCCGCCATTACTCGTTCCGACACCATTTGTTCCTTTCGTTCTATTAGCCCCTGGTCCGTAGACCTCACACTTCGCCGCGCTATGACCATTTCTTTTACACTTGTTGCAAAATTTGGTGCAGAACCCCGAGTGATTCTTTTCACACCTTTGGCATAGCTGCTTCTGATTGTTGTTGTTGTTGCGGTTATTATTGTTGTTGGGATGATTGTTGTAGTTGCTGTTGTTGTTGTTGTTGTTGTTGTTGTTGGGCCGTTTGTTGTAGTTGCGATTGATGTTGCGATTGTTGGGATAATTGTTGCGATTATTGTTGTAATTACTGTTGTTGTTGTATTGGTGATTCTAATCACCGTTTTCCTCCCACTTTCTTTTGACTTGCTTCACATTAGCCTCTTCAGCAGTCTGTTCTTTAATTCTTTCTTCAATCTGGTTCACTAGTTTGTGAGCCATTCTACATGCCTGTTGTATGGATGCGGGCTCGTGTGAACTTATATCTTCTTGGATTCTTTCCGGTAATCCTTTCACAAACGCGTCGATCTTCTCTTCCTCATCTTCGAATGCTCCCGGACACAATAGGCACAATTCTGTGAATCGTCTTTCGTACGTGGTAATATCAAATCCTTGGGTTCGTAACCCTCTAAGTTCTGTCTTGAGCTTATTGACCTCGGTTCTGGGACGGTACTTCTCGTTCATCAAGTGCTTGAATGCTGACCACGGTAGTGCGTACGCATCGTCTTGTCCCACTTGCTCTAGATAGGTATTCCACCATGTTAACGCAGAACCTGTGAAGGTATGCGTAGCGTACTTCACTTTGTCCTCTTCAGTACACTTACTTATGGCAAACACCGATTCGACCTTCTCGGTCCACCGTTTCAATCCGATCGGTCCTTCGGTTCCATCAAATTCCAAAGGTTTGCAGGCAGTGAATTCTTTGTAGGTGCATCCTACACGATTTCCTGTACTGCTAGATCCAAGGTTATTGTTGGTATGTAGCGCAGCCTGTACTGCGGCTATGTTTGAAGCTAGAAAAGTACGGAATTCCTCTTCATTCATATTCACGGTGTGTCGAGTAGTCGGTGCCATTTCCTTCAAAATAGTTAAATGGAACAAGTTAATCATACAGAATATTAAGAGTAGTTAATAGTATTTCGTAGCATAATATGAACTCATTTATAAAAGCTTTTTCTTCATATTAGCGTTTTATAAGTTTAAATTCGGGTAGTACCTACCCGTTAAGTTCATACTTAGTAGCTAATATACAATTCAACTACTACAATTCTATATGAAAAACTGATTGTAATAATATTTCGCGTTCAAACTTTTATACAATATTTTACAAACTTACAATACCGCTTATTTTACATAAAGCATGAAATATAGCACACAATAACTTTGATACAAGATAGTTGTGAAGACAATTCTAGCTAGTACACAAGTCGTTCGGCAAAGGCAATAAAGACACGTAATTCATACGTCCAGAAACAAGTCATGCATTCTGGTTTTACTAGGACTACTTCCCATCCTTGGTCTTGTGCAACATAACCGTTATGGCCGTTGATAAGACAGCGTGTTGTAACGTCATCAAAGGGACGAGGGTTACGTAATGTCCAACAGTCCCGTAATAATCTAAAAACCTCATTTCTTACCCCAATTACCGACTCCGTCACTTGTGGAAACGTTTTGTTTAATAGTTGTAGCCCGATGTTCTTGTTCTCACTTTGGTGAGAAGCGAACATTACTAATCCGTAAGCATAACATGCTTCTTTATGTTGCATGTTAGCCGCTTTTTCTAAATCACGAAGTCCAATATTCGGATATATTGAGTCAAAATAATTTCTTAACCCGTTGCGTAAAATAGCATTTGGGTTCCCCGCAATATATGCGTCAAAGTAAACACATCGTAACTTATGGGTTTCCCAATGTGATATCCCCCATCTTTCAAACGAAAGTCTCTTATAAACCAAGACATTCTTGGAACGTTCTTCGAATGTCTTACAAACTGATCTCGCCTTAAATAGTTGTGCCGAAGAATTCTGGCCGACTCTAGACAAGATTTCATCAATCATGTCTCCGGGTAGGTCTCTTAAAATATTGGGTTGTCTATCCATTTTGTGTTTTTAAACTGTAAAATAGACAAGAGTTAGTTTCATAAAAAAATACTTATTAATACAAGCAATTTTTACATATATCATAAAGCATAAGAACACTATATTACATATATTACACCACACGAATACAACTATCTTATTCCGACTCGCTCGTTTCTTCTTCTTCGGTTTTGGTTCGTTTTTCCAAGTTTCTAGGGATATATGATGTTCCCCTAATACGAGCCGTCGTTGTCCACATTGGTTTAGAAAAACCTGGTGGTTTAGAGGTTCCCGGGTCATTGTTACAACTTAAGGACTTCGGGGGTTGACGATACATATAAAGTTCATCGGGGTTGGAATTAGATTTCTCTATTTTTATGCCCTTTCCCTTATTATTTTCTTTTGCCTTTTTAAATTCAGTTGGGGTAATTTCTATAACATCATCGGAATTCTCGTCGGAATCCGATTCATCGGAGAATTGGTAATCCTCCCAATATTTTGCTTCCTTGGCGGAAACACCATTGACCATAATTAACTTTGGTCGGTTGGTTGAGGATTTTCTTTTACTTAACCGTTTTATTATTTCCCCCACCAGTTCTATTTCTTCATCCGGTTCCGATTCTTCTTCCGGTTCCGATTCTTCTTCCGGTTCCGACTCTTCTTCCGGTTCCTCTTCGGGAACTTGTGAATCAGTCCACAAATCATTCCAATTTACATTTGACTCTTCATTATTATTAGGTGAGTCAATGGGACTTGTTCTAGAGGTAGACATCTATCACATAATATCAAACACGTTAAGAGATTAATATATCACATAATATTCATATGTTAAAAATATATAGTTTCCAACAAAAATGTTAAGCAATCATTTTTAAAGAAAACACGGTCGAAGTCCAGACTCACTAATGCATCCTAACAAACTCGATAAGACACACTAATGCAAATTTTCTGGTTCTCTAAGACCAACGCTCTGATACCAACTGAAATGTCCCGTTCTTATTGATTAAAAACGTTCCATATTAATTGATTTCGTTGCGAGGTTTTGACCTCTATATGAGACGTTTTTCAAAGACTGCATTCATTTTTAAAACACCATAACCTTTATAAAGGTTTAAAAAGCTTTACGTAGATTATCAAATAATGATAATCTAAAATATCCTGTTTACACACGACCATTACATAATGGTTTACAATACAAATATGTTACATCGAAATCAGTTTCTTGAATGCAGTTTTTACACAATATCATACAAACATGGACTCCAAATCTTGTCCTTATTTTAGTATGCAACAGCGAAAGCTCTTAATATTCACCTGAGAATAAACATGCTTTAAACGTCAACAAAAATGTTGGTGAGTTATAGGTTTAACCTATATATATATCAAATCGTAATAATAGACCACAAGATTTCATATTTCAATACACATCCCATACATAGAGATAAAAATCATTCATATGGTGAACACCTGGTAACCGACAATAACAATATGCATTTTTAAGAATATCCCCATCATTCCGGGACACCCTTCGGATATGATATAAATTTCGAAGTACTAAAGCATCCGGTACTTTGGATGGGGTTTGTTAGGCCCAATAGATCTATCTTTAGGATTCGCGTCAATTAGGGTGTCTGTTCCCTAATTCTTAGATTACCAGACTTAATAAAAAGGGGCATATTCGATTTCGATAATTCAACCATAGAATGTAGTTTCACGTACTTGTGTCTATTTTGTAAATCATTTATAAAACCTGCATGTATTCTCATCCCAAAAATATTAGATTTTAAAAGTGGAACTATAACTCACTTTCACAGATTTTTACTTCGTCGGGAAGTAAGACTTGGCCACTGGTTGATTCACGAACCTATAACAATATATACATATATATCAAAGTATGTTTAAAATATATTTACAACACTTTTAATATATTTTGATGTTTTAAGTTTATTAAGTCAGCTGTCCTCGTTAGTAACCTACAACTAGTTGTCCACAGTTAGATGTACAGAAATAAATCGATAAATATTATCTTGAATCAATCCACGACCCAGTATATACGTATCTCAGTATTGATCACAACTCAAACTATATATATTTTGGAATCAACCTCAACCCTGTATAGCTAACTCCAACATTCACATATAGAGTGTCTATGGTTGTTCCGAAATATATATAGATGTGTCGAAATGATAGGTCGAAACATTGTATACGTGTCTATGGTATCTCAAGATTACATAATATACAATACAAGTTGATTAAGTTATGGTTGGAATAGATTTGTTACCAATTTTCACGTAGCTAAAATGAGAAAAATTATCCAATCTTGTTTTACCCATAACTTCTTCATTTTAAATCCGTTTTGAGTGAATAAAATTGCTATGGTTTCATATTGAACTCTATTTTATGAATCTAAACAGAAAAGTATAGGTTTATAGTCGGAAAAATAAGTTACAAGTCGTTTTTTTGTAAAGGTAGTCATTTCAGTCGAAAGAACGACGTCTAGATGACCATTTTAGAAAACATACTTCCACTTTGAGTTTAACCATAATTTTTGGATATAGTTTCATGTTCATAATAAAAATCATTTTCTCAGAATAACAACTTTTAAATCAAAGTTTATCATAGTTTTTAATTAACTAACCCAAAACAGCCCGCGGTGTTACTATGACGGCGTAAATCCGGTTTTACGGTGTTTTTCGTGTTTCCAGGTTTTAAATCATTAAGTTAGCATATCATATAGATATAGAACATGTTTTTAGTTGATTTTAAAAGTTAAGTTAGAAGGATTAACTTTTGTTTGCGAACAAGTTTAGAATTAACTAAACTATGTTCTAGTGATTACAAGTTTAAACCTTCGAATAAGATAGCTTTATATGTATGAATCGAATGATGTTATGAACATCATTACTACCTTAATTTCCTTGGATAAACCTACTGGAAAAGAGAAAAATGGATCTAGCTTCAATGGATCCTTGGATGGCTCGAAGTTCTTGAAGCAGAATCATGACACGAAAACAAGTTCAAGTAAGATCATCACTTGAAATAAGATTGTTATAGTTATAGAAATTGAACCAAAGTTTGAATATGATTATTACCTTGTATTAGAATGATAACCTACTGTAAGAAACAAAGATTTCTTGAGGTTGGATGATCACCTTACAAGATTGGAAGTGAGCTAGCAAACTTGAAAGTATTCTTGATTTTATGAAACTAGAACTTTTGGAATTTATGAAGAACACTTAGAACTTGAAGATAGAACTTGAGAGAGATCAATTAGATGAAGAAAATTGAAGAATGAAAGTGTTTGTAGGTGTTTTTGGTCGTTGGTGTATGGATTAGATATAAAGGATATGTAATTTTGTTTTCATGTAAATAAGTCATGAATGATTACTCATATTTTTGTAATTTTATGAGATATTTCATGCTAGTTTCCAAATGATGGTTCCCACATGTGTTAGGTGACTCACATGGGCTGCTAAGAGCTGATCATTGGAGTGTATATACCAATAGTACATACATCTAAAAGCTGTGTATTGTACGAGTACGATTACGGGTGCATACGAGTAGAATTGTTGATGAAACTGAACGAGGATGTAATTGTAAGCATTTTTGTTAAGTAGAAATATTTTGATAAGTGTATTGAAGTCTTTCAAAAGTGTATAAATACATATTAAAACACTACATGTATATACATTTTAACTGAGTCGTTAAGTCATCGTTAGTCGTTACATGTAAGTGTTGTTTTGAAACCTTTAGGTTAACGATCTTGTTAAATGTTGTTAACTCAATGTTTATAATATCAAATGAGATTTTAAATTATTATATTATCATGATATTATCATGTATGAATATCTCTTAATATGATATATATACATTAAATGTCTTTACAACGATAATCGTTACATATATGTCTCGTTTAAAAATCATTAAGTTAGTAGTCTTGTTTTTACATATGTAGTTCATTGTTAATATACTTTATGATATGTTTTCTTATCATAGTATCATGTTAACTATATATATATATATCCATATATATGTCATCATATAGTTTTTACAAGTTTTAACGTTCGTGAATCACCGATCAACTTGGGTGGTCAATTGTCTATATGAAACATATTTCAATTAATCAAGTCTTAACAAGTTTGATTGCTTAACATGTTGGAAACATTTAATCATGTAAATATCAATCTCAATTAATATATATAAACATGGAAAAGTTCGGGTCACTACAACACAATTAAGTAAACACTCCCATTTATCTTATTTATATTTGTTATAAAAGTATTATTATTATTATTTACGATTTACCATTTTAAAATATTAGAAAAATACATAAAAACATTTAATTTTCGTAACAGTTAAGTTGTCACATATTTTTACACGTACACGAATCGTGTATCATCACACGAATCGTGTAAGGCTAAAACGCGGCTACAGTACAGCTTGGTTAAAATTAGGGTTTTTGTTATTTAATTATATTTATATTTAGGTTATTAGCTATTTTAGTTATTTTAATTAAGTTAATTAGTTAAAGTTATTTAAAATACTTAAAATACATGTTTTAATCCTAAAATTAGTATTACTTATTATAGGTTTATAAATTGTAATTAGTTTATAATTAGTAAATTAATTAAATTCCTTTTAATTTGTATTAGTTTTACTAAAAATGCATTTTAGTTAATTTAAATAAGTTTCTATTGTAATTGCTCAAAACAAAATTCTAAATATATAGTTTCATTAAAAATTACTATTTTACTAATTACCATTTAGTAACATAATTAATGCATCATAATTAGTTTATTTTCATTTAGTTCCTTTTTAAGTTAATTTT
This sequence comes from Rutidosis leptorrhynchoides, assembly GCF_046630445.1. Classification (NCBI taxonomy): domain Eukaryota; kingdom Viridiplantae; phylum Streptophyta; class Magnoliopsida; order Asterales; family Asteraceae; genus Rutidosis; species Rutidosis leptorrhynchoides. The sequence continues at coordinate 548,501,534 of NC_092333.1, forward strand.
TGTAATCTTTAAATTTTATTTAGTAAATTAGTTTTAGTTATTTTCTTTTACTGTTATTTTACAATTGCCTAATCCAAAACCCCCTTTAATTAAGTTTAACATCAAAGACTATTAAAAACCATTAAACACTCCATCTCCCTGTGGAACGAATCGGATTTACCAACAAACTAAACTACACGGATAGGACTAGTTGCCTATATATATGTGTGAAATCAACCTGAAATCAATAAAATACCACATATACAATAAATCAATTCGTGTAACAAAACAACTCAAATCCGTTCATAAATAAAGGTTACGTTTCCGCACATCACCTATGTATAACCCAGCCGAAGCATTTTATAGCACCTATGGTTATGCATGGAACCCCTACTGGTATCAGTATCATCCCTAGTCTACTTAGTTTTATTTATTTTGTAATTTGTAATGTTGATACGTTTAATACTTATTTAATATTGTAATAGTTTTTATAATTTTCTAACTTTTATTCTTAAATTTTAATAATTTTTGAATGTGGGGTAATATACCAAACTTCAAAAATATGTATATATGTTTGCAGTTTATCTTATGTACACAACAGGGTAAAACAACGCATTTTCAAAGACTGGCATTAAGTTCAGCAAAAGCAACTAATTTTGACGACAAGATGCAAAATATATGTGAAATAACAACAAGACGGAATGAACAAATGATATGCACCATTTATCATTCAGCAAGCAAACACAAATATGTTTGGAAACTTTGGTAAAATTTAATCATTTTCACACAAATCACCCTCAATAATTTAAATTGTTACTGATTTCTTGCAAATGAGGGCATTGCAAGATCTTAAGTGTGGGAAGGGGTTAAATTCTTTCGGATTTTAAGATTTTTACTTTATACACTTGGTTACCATTAGAAATACTAGTAAAATAGTAGTTGTATTAGAACCTATTGCTCTCTGATAATAAAGAACAGCCCTAGTCTTATATACTGACTACCCAATTCTAGTAAAAATTTTCAAAATTTTCAACTAAATGAACTCAAAATCATGTTTATACATATTTATGAACGATAAAACTAGGTTTTAACACCGAAATTATTGTAACCTCAGAAAGGACATAAATTGAGAAACAAACCAAAATGTTAAAATTCATTTAAAATGGAATAGAGGACAATAAAAAGGAAAATAAAAGCCAAGTGTGGGAAAATTCTCCAAGTAATTCAAAACATATGTCACATATTTTTGTACAAATAACTGAAAATACTTTTGCTTTGGACTAAACTAAATTTTTTTTACCTGATTTACTGTAAGAAAGATGGATCTACACGATGAATCAATTCCATCATTTAAAGGAAATAAAGTCTTCCGAAAAAGAAACGCGCTTCTTGATTTAGGTCAGGAAGTTGTCGTCCAGACCAGCTGTAGGTTGACGAAAAATCTAGAAAAGTCATCACTAAAATCAGCAGGAAATCCACGGACCTCAGCATTAAACAGGGTCGCCAAGTGGTCAGATTTATCCTAACCATGAGAAGGATTTATCTCGTACAATGGGGGAGCACCGTGCAAATTAGCTGGATAAGACTAATGAATCAGATCCCCAGAAAGGATAATCTCCTTAAAGATTAAAAATCAGCTTTTAAGCCTGATATTACTCAATCCTAGAGATTGACCTTAAAGATTGAGAATTCAAACTCATGGAATTCAATGATATCTAAACTCGAGCTTGAACGAGAAAATATTTTGATAAAATTACAAACCGATTTGTTTTCTAAAAACCCATTTTCAATGCGTTCATTACCATTGAACGTAAAATCCTAGGAATTCACCTGGAATTCATTAGATCACCTGAACCAAATCGGGTGTCAACCGTAAGAACGGTGGTTGCATAGTGGTCAAAGACAGGACCTTGTGCCAAACCTACAAATTATAAGGGTGAGCTTTACTATTGCTCCTACCAAGGATAGTAATTGCGTCTGACACGTTATAGACCATAATTAAAAGCATGTCAGGGGACATTGCCTTAACAGTTGCTTGTTCAACGCTTTCCTTTACAACCGGACGGTAGTTTACCGAAAGGTAATATACGGGACAAGTAAACTGGACGTGTTGCTTTCCAAATACAAGGTTAGCAAGTGGGTGACACAAAACCGCAAGTTTTGAGCTAAAATTTTCAAATCTGAAACTCACCAAACCCACAAAAATATTTTGCAAACACCGGTGAAGGGTTATTCCGGAAAACTTATCTAGGGTAAAAGCTAGATTTAATTTTCAAAAGATCAAATGTTTTCATAAAGATCCAATTTCCTTAATGGATCTAAATTCTTATAGTCATGTGGGACTGTAAACCATATCGTTACTACCATTGTTTATACCGCCGTATAGAAATCACTGATGTACAAAGTGTGAAGAATAAAGAAGTGATTCTAGTATTTCAAGATGATATTGCTTGAGGACAAGCAACGCTCAAGTGTGGGAATATTTGATAATGCTAAAAACGAACATATATTTCATAGCATTATTCCTCAAGAAAGACAAGCTTTTAGTTGCAATTGTTCTATTTACAAGTGATATTCGTTTAAATAATAAAAGGTGAAGACAAAAGACATATTTGACGAATTGAAGACGCAAACGACCAAAAAGCTCAAAAATACAAAATACAATCAAAGAGGTTCCAATTATTGATAAGAAACGTCTCGAAATTACAAGAGTACAAGATTCAAAACGCAAAGTACAAAATATAAAATTGTACGCAAGGACGTTCGAAAATCCGGAACCGGGACCAGAGTCAACTCTCAGCGCTCGACGCAACGGACTAAAAATTACAAGTCAACTATGCACATGAATATAATATAATATATAAATAATTCTTAAAAATTATATATATATTATATTAATATTTAAAATCGTCGGCAAACAAAGAGCCAAGGATGAATGAGATGTAAAAACGAACTCCGCGACTCGCGGAGTTCGAAGGCCAAATGTACCGCGAGTCGCGGAGATTACCTGGACGAAAATTCCTATAAAAGCAAACGAATTCTGATCATTTTCATAATCCAATATCCATCAATCTCTCTATCTATATACGTAATATTTATATTTATAATTTATATTTTAATTTTAATTTTAATTTTAATCCTAATAATAAGGGTATGTTAGCAAATATTGTAAGGGTGTAAGTCGATATTCTGTCCGTGTAACGCTACGCTATTTTTAATCATTGTAAGTTATGTTCAACCTTTTTAATTTAATGTCTCGTAGCTAAGTTATTATTATGCTTATTTAATCCGAAGTAATCATGATGTTGGGCTAATTACTAAAATTGGGTAATTGAGCTTTGTACCATAATTGGGGTTTGGACAAAAGAACGACACTTGTGGAAATTAGACTATGGACTATTAATGGGCTTTATATTTGTTTAACTAAATGATAGTTTGTTAATGTTAATATAAAGATTTACAATTGGGCGTCCCTATAAATTACCATATACACTCAATCGGACACGATGGGCGGGGTATTTATATGTACGAATAATCGTTCATTTAACCGGACACGGGAATGGATTAATAGTCACTAAAATTATTAAAACAGGGGTGAAATTATGTACAAGGACAATTGGCATAATTGATAACAAAGTATTAAAACCTTGGGTTACACTCAGGCGACATTCTGGTGTAATTATTAAACAAAGTAATAAAACCTTGTTACAGTTTAAGTCCCCAATTAGTTGGAATATTTAACTTCGGGTATAAGGATAATTTGACGAGGACACTCGCACTTTATATTTATGACTGATGGACTGTTATGGACAAAAACCAGACGGACATATTAAATAATCCAGGACAAAGGACAATTAACCCATGGGCATAAAACTAAAATCAACACGTCAAACATCATGGTTACGGAAGTTTAAATAAGCATAATTCTTTTATTTCATATTTAATTTCCTTTATTTTATATTTAATTGCACTTCTAATTATCGCATTTTTATTATTGTATTTAATTGCACTTTTAATTATCGTACTTTTTAATTATCGCAAGTTTATTTTATCGCACCTTTATTATTCGCAATTTCATTATCGTTATTTACTTTACGCTTTAAATTAAGTCTTTTATTTATTTAATATTTTACATTTTGTTTTAACTGCAACTAAAGTTTTTAAAATCGACAAACCGGTCATTAAACGGTAAAAACCCCCCTTTATAATAATAATATTACTTATATATACATTTGTATTTTTATAAAAGTAAACTAATATAGCGTTAAGCTTTGTTTAAAGATTTTCCCTGTGGAACGAACCGGACTTACTAAAAACTACACTACTGTACGATTAGGTACACTGCCTATAAGTGTTGTAGCAAGGTTTAAGTATATCCATTCTATAAATAAATAAATATCTTGTGTAAAATTGTATCGTATTTAATAGTATTTTCTTGTAAAATTTAATAGTATTTTATACCCCTCTGCTCAAACTATCAATTGTCTTCCCCAAATTGACATCCTCTGGAATAAGCGTGGACCCGCTGTGAATCTCAACTATTGAGCGGGGCTCAGTTTCTAGCTTCAATTCCTTTAATTCTTCAGTTGTAGGTTCATAACCATTAGCCATGAGAACGAGTAGCAAACCGTCTTCCTCCTTTACCACAATCTCATCTATATAACTAGAAGAGTAAGAATGTAACTCGGGGAAATCTTGCAAAAGCTCAGAAAGTGGATCTAAACGAGTACATTTTTCAACTATCAGTTCGTCTTGCAAAATGGATTGTGAAGTTATAAGTTGTGGAGCTAGACTGGACTCTGTCACATTTGAATTTTCTTGAAACAGAATCAATGGTGAATAATGATCGGTAGCAAGTTGCACAGTGGGTAGGGGACTCGAATGTTTTACGTTCGGATTCATGCAACATTGCCAAGACCTATAAAAATACGGGCAGAAACCTTCGACTATCATCCTCTCTTTCATAGACATGTTTTTAGTGTTAACCACAACTTCATTTTCTTCTTTCTCTTGGTACCCCTCGTTAACACTAGGAGATAAATATAATTCGATTAGTTTCCTCTATTCTACTCTCATTCTCTCACCCATTGTCATATTCCTGTGGTCAACCATTTTTCTGCAACTGACAAAAACTAGAAAAGAATAAAAGCACCGACACTAAACAGTGATAAAAAAATAAAATAATAATAAAAAAAATCTAAAAAAAATAAAAAAATAATCACAACTTAGTAAACAATTCTTATCTTGACACAACTGTCCCCGGCAGCGGCGCCAAAAACTTGATGTGTGAAACGTGGTATATGAATTGTTGTATGGAAAATACCGGTTTCAAAGATTACACACACTAACGGGCAGTGTACCCGATCGTGTAGTAGTATAGATAATGGTAAAATCCGTGTATAGTTTCAAGGACAGTTATATGTGCAAATTAAGATTGTATAAACTAAATTGAGTTTTAACTAGATAAAATGAAATCAAACAAATACAAGATATTGGGTTGCCTTTTAACGATGGACAAATCAATAAAGGAATAAGTTTAAAGGACAATATTTTTGGTATTTTAGATTTATAAAAATGAAAAGATAGTTTTTATATCAAATTAAACAAATATGCTCGTCTAGACTTTTTAACCTCGAATGTTGATTGTTGTTTTAGGATTAAGACTGGATTGATTGACTACATACGAGAACTAATTAATTGGTTTACCAAGAGTAGTCTTGTGCAAACACTCAAACGAGATTACACGATGCAAGTAATGTTCTTGTCATCTAAGACCTCCTATTTGTAATCAATTAATTCAACTAGCCTAAAGACTTGAATGATGATCATGCCAATGATGTGTTGATCATGATCCACTCCTATGTCAACTAATGGTTTAGCTTAGTTCATTCCCTTAGTCCGGTTAAATGCCCAATTTGCCCAACCCAAGTAATCAATTTAATGTAGCAATAAGATCCTTATAAACGTCACTAGATAAGGCAAATTACTAACACTTATTAGTTATATGGAATTAAGTAATGAAAATATGTATAACAGATTCAAGGGAATTGATCGTTCTCCTAGACAACTATACATATCAATTAAGTTATCCGAAAGTATCTACAAGAGTCGTTCTTACATTCCTATATAGGTTAATCATTTGAACGCAACTTACCCTTTTTGGTAAAAGACGGGCAAACACTTGTCACTAGGTGCAAATCAATATACTAAATCAATAAGATGGTGTTTCTTAGTTGAACAAGTATACTGACTAATTGAATGAAAAGATTAAACTTAACAAGAATGGTTCTTGTATTCAAACATCAAACTATCATGCATAAGAACAATCAATCAACAAAGGTAAACAATCAACATCTTGATTATTAATCTAGACAAGCATAAAAAGAACTAGCTAACAATCATATTTAAAGACAATAACAAATTGGAAATAAAGATAGAATTCATTGAACTAACAAGAATCGACCTCTTGAAGCAATCTTGGATGATGATCCTGATGATTCTTGATACAGGATTGAAATGATGTATTAGGTGATCCTGTATTACTCCAAGGATCACCTTGAATCGTAACCTCTGCCTCTGAAAATGACTGTGTAGTGGTGTGTTTTGAATGAGGCTGTGTGACGATCGCTCCAAATCCATATGGACAAACACATCATTCATCGATTTCATTGCAAGGTATTTGACCTCTATATGATACGTTTTGTAAACATTGAATTCTTTTGAAAAGGCACACCATAAATGAATATTTAAATCAAAGGTTTTCGACATCCGATGATATCTACATATAGACAATCACCGTAAATAATAGTTTACAATGGTACTTCAGTTGACAATGCAGTCAAAATAAGATACATGGTGATGATTTGGTGAATGCAACATTTCCTTGAAAAATATGCCATGTAAGACTCCATGCACATAGCTTATCTAACATATAAGCAAACAATGGAAGACTTCTAGGGAACCTGAGAATAAACATGCTAACAAGTGTCAACACAAAGGTTGGTGAGCTCATAGTTTTAATGTTTTGCATAATCTGTACATAAAGGTGGATCACAAGATTTCAGTTGTTTCATCCAGAAATGTTTATCAAAATATTCTACGAAATTGAGCACCCTGGTAACTAAACTTAACGTATATATAATTTGTACCCTTTTTTATAATCATCTTAATAATACACGCAAACCAACGTGTACACTTCTCAAATAGCATACGTCCGTTAAAAGGCTAGTGCTCTAGCTCGAACGGGGATATCAAGCCCTATGGATCCATATACTACTACTCGCGCCCACCAGTTCTTATAACTGGCAGTTACTAGTTACCAAAGCTAAGAGATTTTCGGTTCACACTCAGTGTAGAATTTAGTATGTACTTGTATCCATTGTGTTTAAAATATAGTTCATGTATTCTCAGCCCAAAAATATATATTGCAAAAGAAATTAAAAAGGGAGCAAATGAAACTCACCTTAGCAGCATATAAAGTCGTTCACCAAAATGTGACTGAAACTCGGATTACCAAATAACCGTAGATCTCAACCTAGAGAACATATATTGGTCAATAAATGTCTATCAAGCTAGGTCTGGTCATAGTGTATCACAATCCTAATGCTCGAGATCGACATACAAAAGTTATCCAAAGTCGTTTCAAAAAGTTAATTTTGACAATAGTTCAACAAAACAAGACACACCTTATATAAGGAGTCATTTACTCGGTTGGTAATATTCAAAAATCCATTTTATCAATCTCGTAAACAAGTTGTTTAAATCTTAATTGCAGATTCAAAAGCAATTTCAATTAACATCAATCATAATTCAGTTGATCATATCTCTTAATCCGTTCATCGAAACTATTCGATATCTAAATGAAAAGTCATTGATTTTTCGCCAGCTTTCTAAAAACATGCATATCATATACCTTTTACCAGTAACATATGTATTTAATTCGTGATTCAACATAAACTGTTTAACGACGAAATTTAGCATACAAGCATGTATAAATATATATACTCGAGCACTAGACATGGATACACAATTAATATATAAAAGATAAAATATGAGTGCTTACGTATCAATATTGAGATTCAATATTGTAGGAAAGTACGTAGATGCAACAGAGATGATAAACACTAGTTTGACTCACGAGCAAAACCCTCGAACAATACCCATAACCTCCTTAGTAATAACCCATATTTTCCTTAGCTCTATCCCGCTTGAAAACCCATTTTGAAATTGACACGCTCATGACTTCGTCGTAGTATTTTATGTATAATACTACTAATAAAAATAATAAGATTAATAATAATAATATTAATCTTAATAATAATAATAATAATAATAATAATAATAATAATAATAATAATAATAATAATAATAATAATAATAATAATAATAATAATAATAATAATAATAATAATAATAATAATAATAATTATTATTATAAACGAAGTATAGATAAATATATGTGTGTGATTGAACTGAAATCGTTTGAATTTATAGAACTAGACCTGTCCCAGCCCACCATGCGATCGCATGGTTTTTGGGCATCAAGGCCATGCGATCGAATGGCCCTCTGATCCAGCTCACATTGTTTTAACTTTTTGTTTGTTGACATAATTAAATATTAATATATAATATATATAATTTATATAATTAATTATATATTATATTAAATTCACGTGCATAGTTGACTTGTAATTTTCATTCTGATGACTCGTACATTGTCACTCGACTTATGTCCCGGTTCCGGTTTTTTGAACGTCCCTTCGTACGCTGAGAAAACTTGTAATTTACATTTTGGGACACGTACATTTGTCAAAATATAGCCTTAAATTATCCCTAAATTATATCACTCAAAATATAATTTATACATTTGAGTGTTTTGGTCATTTACTTCTATAAATCATCGTCTCATTATTTATTAATATAACAAAATTTATCAAACGTTTTATAACCAAGTTAATATCTATTCTCAATATTTATAAACACGTTTTAAAATACATATCGCAAGTTATTCATATAATTAATTCTTAACAATTAATATTCTAATTATTGTATGTGTCCATATTACGTTATTTAAACAACCACCCTTTACCATTTATTACGAATACCGTTAAACATGAATGATTTTTCAAATCAGCGTGGATCTCACAACAGAGACCTGTAATAATAAGGGACTCAATAAATATCTTTTAATTCAATCGTTTGACATAATCTTTTAACTCCGTAGTTAAATATATCAATCAGATAATCAAACCAATAAGTTTAATGCACAGTATCATTTACTTAACACTTTGTTACGTTTTCAAGTTATAGTATATGTATCTATTTACATATAATTGTTCGCGAATTGTTGATAACAATCGAAGGGTAATTGAATAGTTCAAAATTTTGAGTTTTAACTTCATAGACTTTGCTTATCGTGTCGAAAACGTTAAAGATTAAGTTTAAATTTGGTCAGAAATTTCTGGGTCATCACAGTACCTCCCCGTTAAAGAAATTTCGTCCCGAAATTTGAGTGAGGTCGTCATGGCTAACAATAAAAATGTTTTCATGACGAATATGTGTTGATAAATAGAATTTTTATCACCGTTGAATAATATGGATAAAAAATCCAATTAATCGAAGCGTATGAGGGAAGTTATCATAATAGAGTGAAATGGAGAATAGAGATTCGTCTTATCTCTTGATGTATTAACGATTGATCTCTGGAATTTAAGGAATAGAAAATCTTCATAATTTAAATAAGATTTGATTCTTCGGAATTTAAGGAAATTAGGATTTCCTTTGATTAAATGCGTAATCTGCCTCGATTGCTATGTCTGATATTTTGCTATAAATTGACCTCTTCCGTTTCATTTATTTTCACCACTCCTATAATCTTCTTCCTTATTTCATACTTTCAAAAGATAGTGAAAATGCTTCATCCAGTTCTGATTCTTGATATACTCCTAACTTTCATATCTATCATTCTTCTTTTTCATCTGCCGCCGGAGGAATCTATTCACTTTTACTATACTCTTAGCTTTATACTGTTTTTAGTTCTCCCGTGTCTTTACGTTGCAATACTTATTGATATACATGGTTTATGATTTATGTGTTTTTATCGGGCTTTATATTCTCTATTATATTTAGGAGCTTCATGCTTTCGTTTTTCATTCCCGACTTCTAGTCAAGCAAATAATGGTTCAGAATTCGTAGGTATGGATTTTGAAATGAACATACTTAATGTTCTAAGAAAGAAATTGTAATGGCACGATCTTGATTTGGTAAATTACCAGAATATCCGGAAAAGACCGAATCACCAAGAAGTATATTTTCTTGATATATTTAGAAATTATATAGAATGAAAGAGTTATGTTGTAGTGACCCGAACTTTTCCATGTTTATATATATTAATTGAGATTGATATTTACATGATTAAATGTTTCCAACATGTTAAGCAATCAAACTTGTTAAGACTTGATTAATTGAAATATGTTTCATATAGACAATTGACCACCCAAGTTGACCGGTGATTCACGAACGTTAAAACTTGTAAAAACTATACGATGACATATATATGGTTATATATATAGTTAACATGTTTTTATTATAAGTATGTATCTCATTAGGTATTTTAACAATGAGTTATATACATAAAAATGAGACTATTAATTTAAGAAACTCGAAAACGATATATATAACGATTATCGTTATAACAACGTCTTACTAGGTACATATGAATCATATTAAGATATTGATACACTTGGTTAATTATGTTAAATGATAAGTAAATATATTATTAAGTGTATTAACAATGAAATACATATGTAAAAATAAGACTACTAACTTAATGATTTCGAAACGAGACATATATGTAACGATTATCGTTGTAACGACATTTAACTGTATATACATCATACTGAGATATATTATATATCATAATATCATGATAATATAACAATTTAATATCTCATTTGTTATAATAAACAATGGGTTAACAACATTCAACAAGATCGTTAACCTAAAGGTTTCAAAACAACATTTACATGTAACGACTAACGATGACTTAACGACTCAGTTAAAATGTATATACATGTAGTGTTTTAATATGTATTCATACACTTTTGAAAGACTTCAAGACACTTATCAAAATACTTCTACTTAACAAAAATGCTTACAATTACATCCTCGTTCAGTTTCATCAACAATTCTACTCGTATGCACCCGTATTCGTACTCGTACAATACACAGCTTTTAGATGTATGTACTATTGGTATATACACTCCAATGATCAGCTCTTAGCAGCCCATTTGAGTCACCTAACACATGTGGGAACCATCATTTGGCAACTAGCATGAAATATCTCATAAAATTACAAAAATATGAGTAATCATTCATGACTTATTTACATGAAAACAAAATTACATATCCTTTATATCTAATCCATACACCAACGACCAAAAACACCTACAAACACTTTCATTCTTCAATTTTCTTCATCTAATTGATCTCTCTCAAGTTCTATCTTCAAGTTCTAAGTGTTCTTCATAAATTCCAAAAGTTCTAGTTTCATAAAATCAAGAATACTTTCAAGTTTGCTAGCTCACTTCCAATCTTGTAAGGTGATCATCCAACCTCAAGAAATCTTTGTTTCTTACAGTAGGTTATCATTCTAATACAAGGTAATAATCATATTCAAACTTTGGTTCAATTTCTATAACTATAACAATCTTATTTCAAGTGATGATCTTACTTGAACTTGTTTTCGTGTCATGATTCTGCTTCAAGAACTTCGAGCCATCCAAGGATCCATTGAAGCTAGATCCATTTTTCTCTTTTCCAGTAGGTTTATCCAAGGAACTTAAGGTAGTAATGATGTTCATAACATCATTCGATTCATACATATAAAGCTATCTTATTCGAAGGTTTAAACTTGTAATCACTAGAACATAGTTTAGTTAATTCTAAACTTGTTCGCAAACAAAAGTTAATCCTTCTAACTTGACTTTTAAAATCAACTAAACACATGTTCTATATCTATATGATATGCTAACTTAATGATTTAAAACCTGGAAACACGAAAAACACCGTAAAACCGGATTTACGCCGTCGTAGTAACACCGCGGGCTGTTTTGGGTTAGTTAATTAAAAACTATGATAAACTTTGATTTTAAAGTTGTTATTCTGAGAAAATGATTTTTATTATGAACATGAAACTATATCCAAAAATTATGATTAAACTCAAAGTGGAAGTATGTTTTCTAAAATGGTCATCTAGACGTCGTTCTTTCGACTGAAATGACTACCTTTACAAAAACGACTTGTAACTTATTTTTCCGACTATAAACCTATACTTTTCTGTTTAGATTCATAAAATAGAGTTCAATATGAAACCATAGCAATTTGATTCACTCAAAACGGATTTAAAATGAAGAAGTTATGGGTAAAACAAGATTGGATAATTTTTCTCATTTTAGCTACGTGAAAATTGGTAACAAATCTATTCCAACCATAACTTAATCAACTTGTATTGTATATTATGTAATCTTGAGATACCATAGACACGTATACAATGTTTCGACCTATCATGTCGACACATCTATATATATTTCGGAACAACCATAGACACTCTATATGTGAATGTTGGAGTTAGCTATACAGGGTTGAGGTTGATTCCAAAATATATATAGTTTGAGTTGTGATCAATACTGAGATACGTATACACTGGGTCGTGGATTGATTCAAGATAATATTTATCGATTTATTTCTGTACATCTAACTGTGGACAACTAGTTGTAGGTTACTAACGAGGACAGCTGACTTAATAAACTTAAAACATCAAAATATATTAAAAGTGTTGTAAATATATTTTGAACATACTTTGATATATATGTATATATTGTTATAGGTTCGTGAATCAACCAGTGGCCAAGTCTTACTTCCCGACGAAGTAAAAATCTGTGAAAGTGAGTTATAGTCCCACTTTTAAAATCTAATATTTTTGGGATGAGAATACATGCAGGTTTTATAAATGATTTACAAAATAGACACAAGTACGTGAAACTACATTCTATGGTTGAATTATCGAAATCGAATATGCCCCTTTTTATTAAGTCTGGTAATCTAAGAATTAGGGAACAGACACCCTAATTGACGCGAATCCTAAAGATAGATCTATTGGGCCTAACAAACCCCATCCAAAGTACCGGATGCTTTAGTACTTCGAAATTTATATCATATCCGAAGGGTGTCCCGGAATGATGGGGATATTCTTATATATGCATCTTGTTAATGTCGGTTACCAGGTGTTCACCATTTGAATGATTTTTATCTCTATGTATGGGATGTGTATTGAAATATGAAATCTTGTGGTCTATTGTTACGATTTGATATATATAGGTTAAACCTATAACTCACCAACATTTTTGTTGACGTTTAAAGCATGTTTATTCTCAGGTGAATATTAAGAGCTTCCGCTGTTGCATACTAAAATAAGGACAAGATTTGGAGTCCATATTTGTATGATATTGTGTAAAAACTGCATTCAAGAAACTGATTTCGATGTAACATATTTGTATTGTAAACCATTATGTAATGGTCGTGTGTAAACAGGATATTTTAGATTATCATTATTTGATAATCTACGTAAAGCTTTTTAAACCTTTATTTATGAAATAAAGGTTATGGTTTGTTTTAAAAATGAATGCAGTCTTTGAAAAACGTCTCATATAGAGGTCAAAACCTCGCAACGAAATCAATTAATATGGAACGTTTTTAATCAATAAGAACGGGACATTTCAGTTGGTATCCGAGCGTTGGTCTTAGAGAACCAGAATTTTGCATTAGTGTGTCTTATCGAGTTTGTTAGGATGCATTAGTGAGTTTGGACTTCGACCGTGTTTACTTGAAAAATGATTGTTTAACAAATTTTGTTGGAAACTATATATTTTTAACATGTGAATATTATGTGATATATTAATCTCTTAACGCGTTTGATATTATGTGATAGATGTCTACCTCTAGAACAAGTCCCATTGACTCACCTAATAATATTGAAGAGTCAAATGTAAATTGGAATGATTTGTGGACTGATTCACAAGTTCCCGAAGAGGAACCGGAAGAAGAGTCGGAACCGGAAGAAGAATCGGAACCGGAAGAAGAATCGGAACCGGATGAAGAAATAGAACCGGTGGGGGAAATAATAAAACGGTTAAGTAAAAGAAAATCCTCAACCAACCGACCAAGGTTAATTATGGTCAATGGTGTTTCCGCCAAGGAAGCAAAATATTGGGAGGATTACCAATTCTCCGATGAATCGGATTCCGACAAGAATTCCGATGATGTTATAGAAATTACCCCAACTGAATTTAAAAAGGCAAAAGAAAATAATAAGGGAAAGGGCATAAAAATAGAGAAATCTAATTCCAACCCCGATGAACTTTATATGTATCGTCAACCCCCGAAGTCCTTAAGTTGTAACAATGACCCGGGAACCTCTAAACCACCAGGTTTTTCTAAACCAATGTGGATCACGACGGCTCGTATTAGGGGAACATCATATATCCCTGGAAACTTGGCAAAACGAACCAAAACCGAAGAAGAAGAAACGAGCAAGTTGGAATAAGATAGTTGTATTCGTGTGGTGTAATATATGTAATATAGTGTTCTTATGCTTTATGATATATGTAAAAATTGCTTGTATTAATAAGTATTTTTTTTATGAATCTAACTCTTGTCTATTTTACAGTTTAAAAACACAAAATGGATAGACAACCCAATATTTTAAGAGACCTACCCGGAGACATGATTGATGAAATCTTGTCTAGAGTCGGCCAGAATTCCTCGGCACAATTATTTAAGGCGAGATCAGTTTGTAAGACATTCGAAGAACGTTCCAAGAATGTCTTGGTTTATAAGAGACTTTCGTTTGAAAGATGGGGGATATCACATTGGGAAACCCATAAGTTACGATGTGTTTACTTTGACGCATATATTGCGGGGAACCCAAATGCTATTTTACGCAACGGGTTAAGAAATTATTTTGACTCAATATATCCGAATATTGGACTTCGTGATTTAGAAAAAGCGGCTAACATGCAACATAAAGAAGCATGTTATGCTTACGGATTATTAATGTTCGCTTCTCACCAAAGTGAGAACAAGAACATCGGGCTACAACTATTAAACAAAACGTTTCCACAAGTGACGGAGTCGGTAATTGGGGTAAGAAATGAGGTTTTTAGATTATTACGGGACTGTTGGACATTACGTAACCCTCGTCCCTTTGACGACGCTACAACACGCTGTCTTATCAACGGCCATAACGGTTATGTTGCACAAGACCAAGGATGGGAAGTAGTCCTAGTAAAACCAGAATGCATGACTTGTTTCTGGACGTATGAATTACGTGTCTTTATTGCCTTTGCTGAACGACTTGTGTACTAGCTAGAATTATCTTCACAACTATCTTGTATCAAAGTTATTGTGTGCTATATTTCATGCTTTATGTAAAATAAGCGGTATTGTAAGTTTGTAAAATATTGTATAAAAGTTTGAACGCGAAATATTATTATAATCAGTTTTTCATATAGAATTGTAGTAGTTGAATTGTATATTAGCTACTAAGTATGAACTTAACGGGTAGGTACTACCCGAATTTAAACTTATAAAACGCTAATATGAAGAAAAAGCTTTTATAAATGAGTTCATATTATGCTACGAAATACTATTAACTACTCTTAATATTCTGTATGATTAACTTGTTCCATTTAACTATTTTGAAGGAAATGGCACCGACTACTCGACACACCGTGAATATGAATGAAGAGGAATTTCGTACTTTTCTAGCTTCAAACATAGCCGCAGTACAGGCTGCGCTACATACCAACAATAACCTTGGATCTAGCAGTACAGGAAATCGTGTAGGATGCACCTACAAAGAATTCACTACCTGCAAACCTTTGGAATTTGATGGAACCGAAGGACCGATCGGATTGAAACGGTGGACCGAGAAGGTCGAATCGGTGTTTGCCATAAGTAAGTGTACTGAAGAGGACAAAGTAAAGTACGCTACGCATACCTTCACAGGTTCTGCGTTAACATGGTGGAATACCTATCTAGAGCAAGTGGGACAAGACGATGCGTACGCACTACCGTGGTCAGCATTCAAGCACTTGATGAACGAGAAGTACCGTCCCAGAACCGAGGTCAATAAGCTCAAGACAGAACTTAGAGGGTTACGAACCCAAGGATTTGATATTACCACGTACGAAAGACGATTCACAGAATTGTGCCTATTGTGTCCGGGAGCATTCGAAGATGAGGAAGAGAAGATCGACGCGTTTGTGAAAGGATTACCGGAAAGAATCCAAGAAGATATAAGTTCACACGAGCCCGCCTCCATACAACAGGCATGTAGAATGGCTCACAAACTCGTGAACCAAATTGAAGAAAGAATTAAAGAACAGACTGCTGAAGAGGCCAATGTGAAGCAAGTCAAAAGAAAGTGGGAGGAAAACGGTGATAAGAATCACCAATACAACAACAACAGCAATTACAACAATAATCGCAACAATTATCCCAACAATCGCAACATCAATCGCAACTACAACAAACGGCCCAACAACAACAACAACAACAGCAACTACAACAATCATCCCAACAACAATAATAATCGCAACAACAACAACAATCAGAAGCAGCTATGCCAAAGGTGTGAAAAGAATCACTCAGGGTTCTGCACCAAATTTTGCAACAAGTGTAAAAGAAATGGTCATAGCGCGGCGAAGTGTGAGGTCTATGGACCAGGGGTTAATAGAACGAAAGGAACAAATGGTGTCGGAACGAGTAATGGCGGAGCAAGTAGTGTCGGAGCAAGTTATGCCAATGTAGTTTGTTATAAATGTGGAAAACCGGGCCACATTATTAGAAATTGCCCGAACCAGGAGAGCACGAATGGACAAGGCCGTGGAAGAGTTTTCAATATTAATGCGGCAGAGGCACAGGAAGACCCGGAGCTTGTTACAGGTACGTTTCTTATTGACAATAAATCTGCTTACGTTTTATTTGATTCGGGTGCGGATAGAAGCTATATGAGTAGAGATTTTTGTGCTAGATTAAGTTGTCCATTGACGCCTTTGGATAGTAAATTTTTACTCGAATTAGCAAATGGTAAATTAATTTCAGCAGATAATATATGTCGGAATCGAGAAATTAAACTGGTTAGCGAAACATTTAAGATTGATTTGATACCAGTAGAGTTAGGGAGTTTTGATGTGATAATCGGTATGGACTGGTTGAAAGAAGTGAAAGCGGAGATCGTTTGTTACAAAAATGCAATTCGCATTATACGAGAAAAAGGAAAACCCTTAATGGTGTACGGAGAAAAGGGCAACACGAAGCTACATCTTATTAGTAATTTGAAAGCACAAAAACTAATAAGAAAAGGTTGCTATGCTGTTCTAGCACACGTCGAGAAAGTACAAACTGAAGAAAAGGGCATCAATGATGTTCCCGTCGCAAAAGAATTTCCTGATGTATTTCCGAAAGAATTACCGGGATTACCCCCACATCGATCCGTTGAATTTCAAATAGATCTTGTACCAGGAGCTGCACCAATAGCTCGTGCTCCTTACAGACTCGCACCCAGCGAGATGAAAGAACTACAAAGCCAATTACAAGAACTTTTAGAGCGTGGTTTCATTCGACCAAGCACATCACCGTGGGGAGCTCCTGTTTTGTTTGTCAAGAAGAAAGATGGTACATTCAGGTTGTGTATCGACTACCGAGAGTTGAACAAACTTACCATCAAGAACCGCTACCCACTACCGAGAATCGATGACTTATTTGATCAACTACAAGGCTCGTCTGTTTATTCAAAGATTGACTTACGTTCCGGGTATCATCAAATGCGGGTGAAAGAAGATGATATTCCAAAGACTGATTTCAGAACACGTTACGGTCATTACGAGTTTATGGTCATGCCGTTTGGTTTAACTAATGCACCAGTTGTGTTCATGGACCTTATGAACCGAGTGTGTGGACCATACCTTGACAAGTTTGTCATTGTTTTCATTGATGACATACTTATTTACTCAAAGAATGACCAAGAACACGGTGAACATTTGAGAAAGGTGTTAGAAGTATTGAGGAAGGAAGAATTGTACGCTAAGTTTTCAAAGTGTGCATTTTGGTTGGAAGAAGTTCAATTCCTCGGTCACATAGTGAACAAAGAAGGTATTAAGGTGGATCCGGCAAAGATAGAAACTGTTGAAAAGTGGGAAACCCCGAAAACTCCGAAACACATACGCCAGTTTTTAGGACTAGCTGGTTACTACAGAAGGTTCATCCAAGACTTTTCCAGAATAGCAAAACCCTTGACTGCATTAACGCATAAAGGGAAGAAATTTGAATGGAATGATGAACAAGAGAAAGCGTTTCAGTTATTGAAGAAAAAGCTAACTACGGCACCTATATTGTCATTGCCTGAAGGGAATGATGATTTTGTGATTTATTGTGATGCATCAAAGAAAGGTCTCGGTTGTGTATTAATGCAACGAACGAAGGTGATTGCTTATGCGTCTAGACAATTGAAGATTCACGAACAAAATTATACGACGCATGATTTGGAATTAGGCGCGGTTGTTTTTGCATTAAAGACTTGGAGGCACTACTTATATGGGGTCAAAAGTATTATATATACCGACCACAAAAGTCTTCAACACATATTTAATCAGAAACAACTGAATATGAGGCAGCGTAGGTGGATTGAATTATTGAATGATTACGACTTTGAGATTCGTTACCACCCGGGGAAGGCAAATGTGGTAGCCGATGCCTTGAGCAGGAAGGACAGAGAACCCATTCGAGTAAAATCTATGAATATAATGATTCATAATAACATTACTACTCAAATAAAGGAGGCGCAACAAGGAGTTTTAAAAGAGGGAAATTTAAAGGATGAAATACCCAAAGGATCGGAGAAGCATCTTAATATTCGGGAAGACGGAACCCGGTATAGGGCTGAAAGGATTTGGGTACCACAATTTGGAGATATGAGAGAAATGGTACTTAGAGAAGCTCATAAAACCAGATACTCAATACATCCTGGAACGGGGAAGATGTACAAGGATCTCAAGAAACATTTTTGGGGGCCGGGTATGAAAGCCGATGTTGCTAAATACGTAGGAGAATGTTTGACGTGTTCTAAGGTCAAAGCTGAGCATCAGAAACCATCAGGTCTACTTCAACAACCCGAAATCCCGGAATGGAAATGGGAAAACATTACCATGGATTTCATCACTAAATTGCCAAGGACTGCAAGTGGTTTTGATACTATTTGGGTAATAGTTGACCGTCTCACCAAATCAGCACACTTCTTGCCAATAAGAGAAGATGACAAGATGGAGAAGTTAGCACGACTGTATTTGAAGGAAGTCATCTCCAGACATGGAATACCAATCTCTATTATCTCTGATAGGGATGGCAGATTTATTTCAAGATTCTGGCAGACATTACAGCAAGCATTAGGAACTCGTCTAGACATGAGTACTGCCTATCATCCACAAACTGATGGGCAGAGCGAAAGGACGATACAAACGCTTGAAGACATGCTTCGAGCATGTGTTATTGATTTCGGAAATAGTTGGGATCGACATCTACCGTTAGCAGAATTTTCCTACAACAACAGCTACCATTCAAGCATTGAGATGGCACCGTTTGAAGCACTTTATGGTAGAAAGTGCAGGTCTCCGATTTGTTGGAGTGAAGTGGGGGATAGACAGATTACGGGTCCGGAGATTATACAAGAAACTACCGAGAAGATCATCCAAATTCAACAACGGTTGAAAACCGCCCAAAGTCGACAAAAGAGCTACGCTGACATTAAAAGAAAAGATATAGAATTTGAAATTGGAGAGATGGTCATGCTTAAAGTTGCACCTTGGAAAGGCGTTGTTCGATTTGGTAAACGAGGGAAATTAAATCCAAGGTATATTGGACCATTCAAGATTATTGATCGTATCGGACCAGTAGCTTACCGACTAGAGTTACCTCAACAACTCGCGGCTGTACATAACACTTTCCACGTCTCGAATTTAAAGAAATGTTTTGCTAAAGAAGATCTCACTATTCCGTTAGATGAAATCCAAATCAACGAAAAACTTCAATTCATCGAAGAACCCGTCGAAATAATGGATCGTGAGGTTAAAAGACTTAAGCAAAACAAGATACCAATTGTTAAGGTTCGATGGAATGCTCGTAGAGGACCCGAGTTCACCTGGGAGCGTGAAGATCAGATGAAGAAGAAATACCCGCATCTATTTCCAGAAGATTCGTCAACACCTTCAACAGCTTAAAATTTCGGGACGAAATTTATTTAACGGGTAGGTACTGTAGTGACCCGAACTTTTCCATGTTTATATATATTAATTGAGATTGATATTTACATGATTAAATGTTTCCAACATGTTAAGCAATCAAACTTGTTAAGACTTGATTAATTGAAATATGTTTCATATAGACAATTGACCACCCAAGTTGACCGGTGATTCACGAACGTTAAAACTTGTAAAAACTATACGATGACATATATATGGTTATATATATAGTTAACATGTTTTTATTATAAGTATGTATCTCATTAGGTATTTTAACAATGAGTTATATACATAAAAATGAGACTATTAATTTAAGAAACTCGAAAACGATATATATAACGATTATCGTTATAACAACGTCTTACTAGGTACATATGAATCATATTAAGATATTGATACACTTGGTTAATTATGTTAAATGATAAGTAAATATATTATTAAGTGTATTAACAATGAAATACATATGTAAAAATAAGAGTACTAACTTAATGATTTCGAAACGAGACATATATGTAACGATTATCGTTGTAACGACATTTAACTGTATATACATCATACTGAGATATATTATATATCATAATATCATGATAATATAACAATTTAATATCTCATTTGTTATAATAAACAATGGGTTAACAACATTCAACAAGATCGTTAACCTAAAGGTTTCAAAACAACATTTACATGTAACGACTAACGATGACTTAACGACTCAGTTAAAATATATATACATGTAGTGTTTTAATATGTATTCATACACTTTTTAAAGACTTCAATACACTTATCAAAATACTTCTACTTAACAAAAATGCTTACAATTACATCCTCGTTCAGTTTCATCAACAATTCTACTCGTATGCACCCGTATTCGTACTCGTACAATACACAGCTTTTAGATGTATGTACTATTGGTATATACACTCCAATGATCAGCTCTTAGCAGCCCATGTGAGTCATCTAACACATGTGGGAACCATCATTTGGCAACTAGCATGAAATATCTCATAAAATTACAAAAATATGAGTAATCATTCATGACTTATTTACATGAAAACAAAATTACATATCCTTTATATCTAATCCATACACCAACGACCAAAAACACCTACAAACACTTTCATTCTTCAATTTTCTTCATCTAATTGATCTCTCTCAAGTTCTATCTTCAAGTTCTAAGTGTTCTTCATAAATTCCAAAAGTTCTAGTTTCATAAAATCAAGAATACTTTCAAGTTTGCTAGCTCACTTCCAATCTTGTAAGGTGATCATCCAACCTCAAGAAATCTTTGTTTCTTACAGTAGGTTATCATTCTAATACAAGGTAATAATCATATTCAAACTTTGGTTCAATTTCTATAACTATAACAATCTTATTTCAAGTGATGATCTTACTTGAACTTGTTTTCGTGTCATGATTCTGCTTCAAGAACTTCGAGCCATCCAAGGATCCATTGAAGCTAGATCCATTTTTCTCTTTTCCAGTAGGTTTATCCAAGGAACTTAAGGTAGTAATGATGTTCATAACATCATTCGATTCATACATATAAAGCTATCTTATTCGAAGGTTTAAACTTGTAATCACTAGAACATAGTTTAGTTAATTCTAAACTTGTTCGCAAACAAAAGTTAATCCTTCTAACTTGACTTTTAAAATCAACTAAACACATGTTCTATATCTATATGATATGCTAACTTAATGATTTAAAACCTGGAAACACGAAAAACACCGTAAAACCGGATTTACGCCGTCGTAGTAACACCGCGGGGCTGTTTTGGGTTAGTTAATTAAAAACTATGATAAACTTTGATTTTAAAGTTGTTATTCTGAGAAAATGATTTTTATTATGAACATGAAACTATATCCAAAAATTATGATTAAACTCAAAGTGGAAGTATGTTTTCTAAAATGGTCATCTAGACGTCGTTCTTTCGACTGAAATGACTACCTTTACAAAAACGACTTGTAACTTATTTTTCCGACTATAAACCTATACTTTTCTGTTTAGATTCATAAAATAGAGTTCAATATGAAACCATAGCAATTTGATTCACTCAAAACGGATTTAAAATGAAGAAGTTATGGGTAAAACAAGATTGGATAATTTTTCTCATTTTAGCTACGTGAAAATTGGTAACAAATCTATTCCAACCATAACTTAATCAACTTGTATTGTATATTATGTAATCTTGAGATACCATAGACACGTATACAATGTTTCGACCTATCATGTCGACACATCTATATATATTTCGGAACAACCATAGACACTCTATATGTGAATGTTGGAATTAGCTATACAGGGTTGAGGTTGATTCCAAAATATATATAGTTTGAGTTGTGATCAATACTGAGATACGTATACACTGGGTCGTGGATTGATTCAAGATAATATTTATCGATTTATTTCTGTACATCTAACTGTGGACAACTAGTTGTAGGTTACTAACGAGGACAGCTGACTTAATAAACTTAAAACATCAAAATATATTAAAAGTGTTGTAAATATATTTTGAACATACTTTGATATATATGTATATATTGTTATAGGTTCGTGAATCAACCAGTGGCCAAGTCTTACTTCCCGACGAAGTAAAAATCTGTGAAAGTGAGTTATAGTCCCACTTTTAAAATCTAATATTTTTGGGATGAGAATACATGCAGGTTTTATAAATGATTTACAAAATAGACACAAGTACGTGAAACTACATTCTATGGTTGAATTATCGAAATCGAATATGCCCCTTTTTATTAAGTCTGGTAATCTAAGAATTAGGGAACAGACACCCTAATTGACGCGAATCCTAAAGATAGATCTATTGGGCCTAACAAACCCCATCCAAAGTACCGGATGCTTTAGTACTTCGAAATTTATATCATATCCGAAGGGTGTCCCGGAATGATGGGGATATTCTTATATATGCATCTTGTTAATGTCGGTTACCAGGTGTTCACCATATGAATGATTTTTATCTCTATGTATGGGATGTGTATTGAAATATGAAATCTTGTGGTCTATTGTTACGATTTGATATATATAGGTTAAACCTATAACTCACCAACATTTTTGTTGACGTTTAAAGCATGTTTATTCTCAGGTGAATATTAAGAGCTTCCGCTGTTGCATACTAAAATAAGGACAAGATTTGGAGTCCATATTTGTATGATATTGTGTAAAAACTGCATTCAAGAAACTGATTTCGATGTAACATATTTGTATTGTAAACCATTATGTAATGGTCGTGTGTAAACAGGATATTTTAGATTATCATTATTTGATAATCTACGTAAAGCTTTTTAAACCTTTATTTATGAAATAAAGGTTATGGTTTGTTTTAAAAATGAATGCAGTCTTTGAAAAACGTCTCATATAGAGGTCAAAACCTCGCAACGAAATCAATTAATATGGAACGTTTTTAATCAATAAGAACGGGACATTTCATATGTAACATGGTTCATGATGAGGGTATGATCTGTGAACCTTTATCACGTTCCATTAGAAACTCAGCATGACTTACTGTAATATAATCACGTTGATTAAGTGTCATTATATTATACTAACTCATGCTTCAATTCCCAACACTACTTCAAAAACATCCATTTTTCAAAATTTTCGAAAATTAGAAACTAAAATAGTTTCTTTTATGATGTAACACAGATAGCGTGAAGAGATAAATAATTTCGGATGATAATAGTTATGAAGATATCTTCAGAAATATCGAAGATATTTATAATGAAAGATATGATAATATCTTAGAATTTCTAATATCGAAGGATGATGAAGAAGATTTGTTCGTAACAGATTTTGAGTCAGGAGCAAGGTATTCGTTAATGACTTCATCAGATACTGAATCATTTGTATTCTTTGAAGGCAGGTTTAGTCTTTGTGATTTGTCCAAAGCCTCCTTCATGGTCTGCTCAATCCGTTTTCAGTTCCAAACCTTCTCTTTTTCTCAGCTTTACCACCATACTATTCTTTATCATCAAACTTTTGACTGTTAAGGTCGTTTACAGTTTTTGCTGCTTCATCAGCATTTTTCAAAAAATTCGGAGAACTAGTTTCGCAGTTTGGGTGTTTTTCAGAAACTTCACCTTCGAAGTAAATAAGTCTAGGAGATAGACATTTTATGTATATATATAACTGTTGGCGTAGAATTGCTACGAAATTCGAAATACTGATTGCTAATTCCCGGTAGTTGGTATGGCAATTACCGTTAGAAGATGTGGATGAGTACATGATAGGGTTTCAATGAACAATTATAATGGATTTCGGAGAGACTTTAAGTCACAGATTAATAAATTTGCTGATACATTTACTGTTAATGTGGTGGAACATGAAAGGTTCCCCAGTAACAAAAACGTATATGCCAAAGTTACAAGTATGAAAGGTCATCGTTGACTGGTTGAAAGTGTGGTAAAACTGGATACTTTGAAAAGGGATTGCAATATTATTTTCAGTAATAACAATGCTAAAGGATCTTTCACATTTTTGAAGTCAAAGTATAGCTTTAAAAGATATAGAGATCTAAGAATGATGTCACCCTTTAAATCTTGACTTGGATTCTGATCCGTCAATATCAAAATATGTAATTGAATTTGTATGGAAACGATTGTATATCGCTGTGAGCATAGTTAATAATTTTTGAATCAAAGTTGAAGAATGTACAGTATAACATATTAATTGTGAACTTATATATTTCCCGGGAATTACCTACCCGTTAAAGATTTCACAAGTAATATTTTGTACAAAAGAATTTTCATTACAGTCTTTATGAAAATATATGTATGTATATTTCTTCAGATGTAATACGGATTTAATGAGTTAATATCATATTAAGCTCATTTGATTTTTGGATTGACTTATAAATGATTAATCTCTAAAACATTAAAGATTACATAATCTTCGTGGACTATTTTACTAATGTAATCAATACTTCGTTATTCAGTTTTATTGATATTTCCTCAGTGAATCATGTTGGTGCTTATGGAACTCTTGCTAACTTCGCAAGGTAAAAATGATGTTTTCTGGAAAGTTTCGAGTATATCGAAAATGAAAATGTAAAATCAATTATGTAATTGATTAATACACTTGGTTTATTATGAAATGAAATTCATTGGGTTGAAACAGAGATTGTAGTTAACAATGGTTAAGTTGTTAAGGAAGGATGTACATCATTGCATATTAGTAATATGAACTAACCGAGTAGTACCTACCAGTTAAGATTCACACGTAATAGCTTAGTACAAAAAGATTTATTTTGATTTCAAAATTCATATATATTAAATATACATAAAATTTCTTCAGGGGAAATGTGTTAATACTTCATCGGTTATTGTTGCTGGTATTTCTTGGTAACTACGATGCGTATGACGTTGATGTTCAAGGTACATATTGTGATGTTGAGGCTTGCAGTGCGGATGTTGTTGGTGGTGGTAATGGTATTGTTGGTGTTGTTGTTGGTGGTACTGTTGATGCCGGTGATTCTGCTGGTGCTGCTGCGGCTGCTGCTGGTGTTTGTAATCCTTGCACCATATTCTCCAAAGCCACTACCCGAGCACGAAGCTCGTTGACTTCTTCTATTATACTGGGATGATTGGCGGTTCGGACAAGCGGATGAATAAGATTTACAATATTGGATATTACATAGTCATTGCGAGCTGTTCTGGAAATGAGGGTGAAAATGGTGTTACGAACGGGTTCACCGGTAAGTGCTTCAGGTTCTTCGCCAAGAGGTGAATGTGGTGGATGGAAGGGATCACCTTCTTCTTGTCTCCAATGATTAAGTAGATTACGAACCCATCTCCAATTCATCCAGAATAGATGATGGCTAATTGGTTGATCCATTCCGATTACACTGTCTTCGGAATTCAGGTGAATATCCATATCGGAATAGCTGTCAGAGTTTAAGGAATTTGAACTAGATACGGGATCCATCTTGTATAATTAGGGAGATGATTTTTGATATGAATTAGATTATAGAATTTAGTTTGGTATTCTTCAATACATAATTTACATATGTATATATAATACCAAATTCCATAAATCACGGAGAAATTTTCGAAAGATGTCAGGAAAAGTTTACAGTAACAGATATGCTAAGATATGAATTTTGTCTATACACTATTCATGCAATAAATGCAGGAAAACGTGTCTAAACTTAAGAATGATAAGCAGGTAATTTTCGACAAGAAATAATAAACAAAACTTTTAACATGCAGACACGGTCGAAGTCCAGACTTACTAATGCATCTTAACAACTATCAGTTAGACACATCATGCAAGACCTGGTTCGCTAGGACCAACGCTCTGATACCAACTGTGACGATCGCTCCAAATCCATATGGACAAACACATCATTCATCGATTTCATTACGAGGTATTTGAACTCTATATGATACGTTTTGTAAACATTGCATTCTTTTGAAAAGGCACACCATAAATGACTATTTAAATCAAAGGTTTTCGACATCCGATGATATCTACATATAGACAATCACCGTAAATAATAGTTTACAATGGTACTTCCGTTGACAATGCAGTCAAATAAGATACATGGTGATGATTTGGTGAATGCAACGTTTCCTTGAAAAATATGCCATGTAAAACTCCATGCACATAGCTTGTCTAACATATAAGCAAACAATGAAAGACTTCTAGGGAACCTGAGAATAAATATGCTAACAAGTGTCAACACAAAGGTTGATGAGTTCATAGTTTTAATGTTTTGCATAATCTGTACATAACGGTGGATCACAAGATTTCAATTGTTTCATCCAGAAACGTTTATCAAAATATTCTACGAAATTGAGCACCCTGGTAACTAAACTTAACGTATATATAATGTGTACCCTTTGTATAATCATCTTAATAATACACTCAAACCAACGTGTACACTTCTCAAATAGCATACGTCCGTTAAAAGGCTGGTGCTCTAGCTCGGACGGGGATATCAAGCCCTATGGATCCATATACTACTACTCGCGCCCACCAGTTCTTATAACTGGCAGTTACTAGTTACCAAAGCTAAGGGATTTTCGGTTCACACTCAGTGTAGAATTTAGTATGTACTTGTATCCATTGTGTTTAAAATAAAGTTCATGTATTCTCAGCCCAAAAATATATATTATAAAAGCAATTAAAAAGGGAGCAAATGAAACTCACCTTAGCAGCATATAAAGTCGGTCATCAAAATGTGACTGAAACTCGGATTACCAAATAACCGTAGATCTTAACCTAGAGAACATATGTTGGTCAATAAATGTCTATCAAGCTAGGTCTGGTCATAGTGTATCACAATCCTAATGCTCGAGATCGACATACAAAAGTTATCCAAAGTCGTTTCAAAAAGTAAATTTTGACAATAGTTCAACAAAACGAGACATACCTTATATAAGGAGTCATTTACTCGGTTGGTAATATTCAAAAATCCATTTTATCAATCTCGTAAACAAGTTGTTTAAATCTTAATTGCAGATTCAAAAGCAATTTCAATTAACGTCAATCATAATTCAGTTGATCATATCTCTTAATCCATTCATCGAAACTATTCGATATCTAAATGAAAAGTCATTGATTTTTCGCCAGCTTTCCAAAAACATGCATATCATATACATTTTACTAGTAACATATGTATTTAATTCGTGATTCAACATAAACTGTTTAACGATGAAATTTAGCATACAAGCATGTATAAATATATATACTCGAGCACTAGACATGGATATACAATTAATATATAAAAGATAAAATATGAGTGCTTACGTATCAATATTGAGATTCAATATTGTAGGAAAGTACGTAGACGCAACAGAAATGATAAACACTAGTTTGACTCATGAGCAAAACCCTCGAACAATACCCATAACCTCCTTAGTAATAACCCATATTTTCCTTAGCTCTATCCCGCTTGAAAACCCATTTTGAAATTGACACGCCCATGACTTCGTCGTAGTATTTTATGTATAATACTACTAATAAAAATAATAAGATTAATAATAATAATATTAATCTTAATAATTATAATTATAATAATAATAATAATAATAATAATAATAATAATAATAATAATAATAATAATAATAATAATAATAATAATAATAAATAATTATAAACGAAGTATAGATAAATATATGTGTGTGATTGAACTGAAATCGTTTGAATTTATAGAACCAGACCTGTCCCAGCCCACCATGCGATCACATGGTTTTTGGGCATCAAGGCCATGCGATCGTATGGCCCTCTGATCCAGCTCACATTGTTTTAACTTTTTGTTTGTCGACATAATTAAATATTAATATATAATTTATTTAATTAATTATATATTATATTAAATTCACGTGCATAGTTGACTTGTAATTTTCGTTCTGATGACTCGTACGTCGTCACTCGACTTATGTCCCGTTTCCGGTTTTTCGAACGTCCCTTCGTACGCTGAGAAAACTTGTAATTTACATTTTGGGACACGTACATTTGTCAAAATATAGCCTTAAATTATCCCTAAATTATATCACTCAAAATATAATTTATACATTTGAGTGTTTTGGTCATTTACTTCTATAAATCATCATCTCATTATTTATTAATATAACAGAATTTATCAAACGTTTTATAACCAAGTTAATATCTATTCTCAATATTTATAAACACGTTTTAAAATACATATCGCAAGTTATTCATATAATTAATTCTTAACAATTAATATTCTAATTATTGTATGTGTCCATATTACGTTATTTAAACAACCACCATTTACCATTTATTCTGAATACCGTTAAACATGAATGATTTTTCAAATCAGCGTGGATCTCACAACAGAGACCCGTAACAATAAGGGACTCAATAAATATCTTTTAATTCAATCGTTTGGCATAATCTTTTAACTCCGTAGTTAAATATATCAATCAGATAATCAAACCAATAATTTTAATGCACAGTATCATTTACTTAACACTTTGTTACGTTTTCAAGTTATAGTATATGTATCTATTTACATATAATTGTTCGCGGATCGTTGATAACAATCGGAGGGTAATTGAATAGTTCAAAATTTTGAGTTTCAACTTCATAGACTTTGCTTATCGTGTCAAAAACGTTAAAGATTAAGTTTAAATTTGGTCAGAAATTTCCGGATCATCACAGGCTGGATAGGGTTTTAAAAAGGGAATAATCTGCACCGAAAGTGGAGTGTGCCGAGCGCACTATTTTGGGTGCGCTGAGCGCACTGTTCACCAACCTCGAAAACATTTTACAGCTCGACTTTACGCGTTCAATCTGCTTTACAGGCTGGAGTACGCTCAGGAGTGCGCCGAGCGCTCTGTAGCAGCGCGCACTATTTCTACAACTCCCAGAATTCTCTGATCAAATTTGGACGAGTGAGCTGAGCGCACACCCGTGGCGCACTCCTAGGCGCACTCTACTATTCATCGACTTTTTGACTTATTTTTGATCTTTGAGTAGTATCATCCAAAATCTTCCATATTTCTTCAATTACACAATGATTCTAACTATTTTACAATAAAATAGAATATAAACGAAAATACTATGCTTACACACGAAATAAACAACGATAGAACTTGATATTGCGACTAAAGATATGTCTAATTTGAGCAATATCAAATCCCCCACTGTGATGACCCGAAAATTTCTGACCAAATATAAACTTGATCTTTATATATTTCCAACACGATAAGCAAAGTCTGTAATGTTGAAGTCTCAAAAATTTTGAACTGTGTTCATGTATTCATTTAACCCTTGACTGTTTCCAACGATTCAAAAACAATCAATTATAAATAGATATATATATATATATGTATATATATATATATATATGTATATATATATATATATATATATATATATATATATATATATATATATATATATATATGATAACATGATAATTTGAAATACATTAATAAGATATTATACGATTTAGTTTCTGGAATTAAAGACGTATAAGATAACTTATGATATACATAACTATTACTATTTGTATATTATTAAAATGTATAAATATTAAATATATAATGTATATTATATAAATATGAAATATTATATAACTAATAATATATGTGTAAATACAAATTAAAATATAATTTTTATTGTTATTACTACATTCAATATTAAAACAAATATTAATATTAATACTAATATCAGTATTATGAATATTATTAAATATAAATATAACATTCGATACATTTAAGTTGTTATTACATTCATTATTATTAATATCAATACTAGTACTAAAAATATTAATAAAGATTATAATATGATATTTGATACACTGATTTGTTATTGTATCATTATTATTGTTAACATTGTTAATAACATTATTATTATAACTAATAGTGAAATTATAATTTTGGTTACTATGATTATTATTATTATTAGATATTATTATTACTATTATCAATAAGAATTATTATTATTATTATAAATTATTATTATTATTATTATATTTTAAGTACCATTATCATTAAAAAAATTATTATTTTTATTATAGTTATCATTATTATTATCATATTATTATTTTTATCATTTATTATTATTATTAGTATCTTAATCAATAAAATTATTATTATTATTAACATTATTATTAATTAGTATTATTATTATTAATATATTTATATTTATTAAATATTAATATTAATTATATATATATATATATACATAAAATCAGTAATAGAATCGAATCTGGGAAAATCACCATCGAACTTTATTTTCTTTTTGTTTTCTGTCTGCTGTTTGTTATGAGTCGATTTCAGTGGCCAAATACATACAATTGTGTTACTGCATCAATCATTCAATCATATTATATAGATGCACTTCTGTAAATCAAAATAAAAAAAAAACAAATTTCCTTCATACAGCTCGATATACTCTGTATGGTCATGATTAAATGAAAAACTCGATATCAAAACACTTTTGAAAATCTAAAAATACAGAAGTGTTCTAAATCATGTTGTGAATGTTTCCTCAAAATTTCAGGTTCCAATTCGTCAAAACGAATTCGAATTCTCTAGTCAAAGTCTCATTTCAAAAAGTCAAACGTATGAACATTTATCAAATTCGAGTTCATATGGTTGTTTTATGTTAAATTGATGTTTGATAAAGTTTATAGAAGTGATTTGGAGATTATTTCATGAAGAAAGCATAGCCTAAAAATGTCCAAATTTCGAAATAAATATTTGAGTTCATCGATGGGTGCAGCTGCAGTTTATTTATTTATTTTTTTTTTTGTTTTTCTTCTAGGCTGTAAATCACACTCACCCATTGCAGATCTTTTATATTTCAATTACAAATCTTAAAACAACCAAATATTTTTGCTGATAAGATCATTTGGGCTGTTATGATTATGGTTATGTAGAAGATGAAGTAAAATAGAAAATGTAGTTTAAATAAAATTAGGATATGATTTTAGCCAGAATGAAAGCAGCAGCTCAATGGTCTAGGGTGTTAGCGGGTTATTGAGAGGTCCCGGGTTCGAGCCATGGCACGGTCATTATATTCTTTTTGTGCCGAATTTTGAGGTAGTTCTTGTATTATTATTATTATTATTATTATTATTATTATTATTATTATTATTATTATTATTATTATTATTATTATTATTATTATTATTATTATTATTATTATTATTATTATTATTATTATTATTATTATTATTATTATTATTATTATTATTGTCATTATGATTGTTATTATTATCAAAGATTGTTATTGATTAGGTTAATATAGATAATAGGAGTAATATTATTATCACTTTTGTTATTACTAATTAATATCACAAAGTACTATTAGTATTATTATTATTATTATTATTATTATTATTATTATTATTATTATTATTATTATTGTTATTATTATTATTATTTTTATTATTATTATTATTAATATTGGTACAATTATTATTATTATTATTATTATTATTATTATTATTATTATTATTATTATTATTATTATCATTATTAATTATTGATATTATTATGAGTATTATAATTATCAATACCATTATTATTACTAACATACGTATTTTTATGATTATAGTTACAAATGAGATTTTTAGTATTATTAATGCTATTACAAATATTAATATTATCTTTTAGAGTATAAATTATATCATTTTAACACTAATATGAGTAATATTATCGTTGTTATAATTATTATGATTATTACTATTATTATTATTATTATTATCAAAAATGTAATCAAATCATTATTATAATTATCATTTATAGAAAAATTAATATTTTACAGTTATTATTATACATATACATATCATTATTATTATCATTAATATAATTATTGACATAAATACCTTTACTAGTAATATTAAGTATTATAACTATTATCATTTTTACCAATACTAATATGAATTTAGTATTATTAGCATTAGTAATATCATTATTCTTATTAACATTATTATTATTATCACTTTTATCATTATTATTATTATAAAATATCATTATTATTACTAAAAATTAATATTATCATAATTAACATTTTCACAAACAAAGGATCTTCATATAAAAATATATTTAACATACATAACTTAACTATATTAATATCTTTAAATATATGAAATGAATATATTTAAACAAATAATGAAACCTATAAATTTTTAATGATATCACTAATAAATATATATATTTGTTCGACTACAAGTACATGTTTTAATATATATACAAATGATATAGGTTCGTGAATCCGAGGTCATACCCTGCATTGTTCAGTATCATCGTATGAATATTTTTACTAAAAAATATTGTAGAGTGAGTTTCATTAATCCCTTTTTAAATGCTTTTGCAATATATATTTTTGGGACTGAGAATACATGCGCTGTTTTTATAACTGTTTTACGAAATAGACACAAGTAATCGAAACTACATTCTATGGTTGGATTATCAAATCGAATATCACCCCTTTTAGCTTGGTAGCCTAAGAATTAGGGAACAGACACCCTAATTGACGCGAATCCTAAAGGTAGATCTACGGGCACTAACTCCCCCCATACTGAAAAGTGGTATGCTTTAGTACTTAGAGTTTATATTATACAGATGGATTTCTGTTTTGGGGATATTCTATATGCATAATGTTAATGTAAGTTACCAGGTGTTCAATCAATATGAATGATTTTTAAACACTTGCGAGTGTATGATTATTGAATAAAGGAAATCTTGTGGTCTATTATAATATTGAAAATGATTGTTTACGATAAACTAATGAACTCATCAACCTTTTGGTTGACACTTGAAAGCATGTTTATTCTCAAGTATGAAAGAAATCTTTCGCTGTGCATTTGCTCATATTAGAGATATTACTTGGAGTCATTCATGACATATTTCAAAAGACGTTGCATTCGAGTCGTTGAGTTCATCAAGATTATTATTAAGTCAATTATAGTTGGATATATTATGAAATGGTATGCATGCCTGTCAACTTTCGATGTAATGAAAGTTTGTCTTCTAAAAATGAATGCAATGTTTGTAAAATGTATCATATAGAGGTCAAGTACCTCGCGATGTAACCAAATGTAATGTATTCGTCCGGATAGATTAGGACGGGTCGTTAGAGTTGGTATCAGAGCGGTGGTCATAGCGAACCAGGTCTTGCATTAGTTTGTCTAACTGATAGTTGATTAGATGCATTAGTGAGTCTGGGCTTCGACCGTGTCCACATGTCAAAATTTTTGCTTATCATTTCTAGTTGGAAATCATCTGCTTATCATCCTTAGAAAATTACCTGCTTATCATTCTTAATCTAGACACATCTTACCGCATTAATTGCATGATTAGTGTATAGACAAATCCATATCTTGGCGTATCTGTTACTGTAGACTTTATTTGACACTTTTCCTTAATTCCCTCCGTAATCTATGGGATCTTCTGTATCATGTATAGGTATTCTATGTAATTTGAATATCATCCGATATCTGAAAATCATTTCATATCGAAAAACCCTTTATTCAATCGTACGAAATGGAACTCGCCACTAGTTCAAGTTCTTCGAAATCCGACAGCTATTCCGACATGGATGTTCACCTAAGCTCTGAAAGCACCGTCACCAGAATGAATTAACCAATCAGCCATCCCCAATTCATCTGATAGGTTCGTAGGCTACTTAATCAATAGAGACAAGGAGAAAGCGATTCTTTCCACCCAACATATTACCTCTTGGCAATGAACCTGAAGCACTTACCGGCGAACCTGTTCGAGACACCATTTTCAGCCTCATTTCCAGAATAGGTCGACACGATTATATTCTATCCACAATTCTAAACCTTATTCATCCGCTCGTTCTGACCGACAATCATTCTGGAATAATGAAAGAAGTCAACGAGCTTCGCAATCGAGTAATCAATTTGGAGAATATGGTGCAAAACTTACCAGCTTCATCAACATCACCGGCAACACCAGTACCACCAACAACCCAAGTTTCAACATCACATGCCTCAACATCTCATTCTGTATCTCGAGTATAATCATCGTTCTACGTATCGTTCTACATCATTTATCTTCGTTCGACATGGCGATTATGTAATCTCTAATGTTTTAGAGATTATATATTCTTGTTCTAATGGTAAATCAGATGAGTTAATATCATATTAACTCATCAAATCCATGATTACATCTGAGAAAAATATATATGTAAGTATATTTTCATAAAGATTGTAATTAAAAATTCTTTTGTACAAACTGTTAATGGTGAAAATATTTTAACGGGTAGGTAATACCCTACAAATATTTAGATTTCACATTAATAAGTTACACTGTACATTCTTCCAATTTGATTCAACAGTCATTTACTATCCTACTTACATCCATAGATATACGAATCCGTTCACCGCAGAATAACCATTTTCATTCAATTTCACATTCGGATTTTGACCTATCAGAATCCAACAAGTGGCATAATGAAGAAAACATTGGACAAAAAATAAAATTTGTTAGAAACAAACAAATTAACTATGAAAAATATTGTTAAGAATCCACGCTACCTGTTCCTAGCTAACTGTTCCTAGCTAACTGATTACATTTTATTTATCGCAATTTATTTATCGCAATTTATATTCTCGCAATTTTATTTATCGTCATTTAATTTCTGTTATTTATTTTACGCACTTTAAATATCGGGACACGTATACAAGGTTTTGACATATCATATCGACGCATCTATATATATTATTTGGAATAACCATAGACACTCTATATGCAGTAATGATTGAGTTAGCTATACAGGGTTGAGGTTGATTCTACAATAATATATATACTTTGAGTTGTGATCGAGTCTGAGACATATACACGGGTCACGATACGTATTAATTAATTCAAATATTATAAACTATATATGAATTATTGAATTAGTAACTGTAGACTGCTAACTGTGGACTACCAATATTGAACAATTAAAATGAATTAAAATATTGATTATAACATATGAAACTAAACAATTCTTCAAGTTTGCCACTTGACTTCATCTTAAACCTCATTTGTATCTTGACGATTACAATCTGTGTTCAAACCTTTCATAAGTCTTGAAAACACCTCAATCGAGAGGATGAATTAACCGCACTTCATCTACGAAAGAAAAGATTTATGCATATAGTTATGCACCTGAAAACACTCGGAACCTGAGTAAACGTTTAACACGTATCTGTGCTAGTTTCCTTTGGCATTGTCATTACCGAAAATAACCTCTCAATCCCTTTCCAAAGTAGCTAAATTTGTCACATCTTCAGCAAATCAATTTCGAATTTTCATTCGAATAAACTCTACTATAACTTTGATATACGTTTACCCTTTCGTCATCGTTACCGGGAAACTATTTATGTTCCATCACATTAACAGTAAACTTACCGACAACTTCAATGATCTTTGACTTTCTGAAAAATCATTATATTCATTAAAACCCTATCGTATACTCATCGGCATCTTATAACGATAATTGCCATACCAAATACCGGGAGGCATCAATCGATAATCTCGAATTTCACTATTAGTTATAATAATAATGTTATTAACAATGTTAACAATAATAATGGTACAATAACAAATCAGTGTATCAAATATCATATTATAATCTTTATTAATATTTTTAGTACTAGTATTGATATTAATAATAATGAATTTAATAACAACATAAATGTATCGAATTTTATATTTATATTTAATAATATTCATAATACTGATATTAGTATTAGTATTAATATTTGTTTTAATATTGAATGTAGTAATAACAATAATAATTATATTTTAGTTTGTATTTACACATATATTATTAGTTATGTAATATTTCATATTTATATAATATACATTATATATTTAATATTTATACATTTTAATAATATACAAATAGTAATAGTTATGTATATCATAAGTTATCTTATACGTCTTTAATTCCAGAAACTAAATCGTATAATATCTTATTAATGTATTTCAAATAATCATGTTATCATATATATATATATATATATATATATATATATATATATATATATATATATATATATATATATATATATCTATACATATATTCATATACATATATCTATTTATAATTGATTGTTCGTGAATCGTTGGAAACAGTCAAGGGTTAAATGAATACATGAACACAGTTCAAAATTTTTGAGACTTCAACATTACAAACTTTGCTTATCGTGTTGGAAACATATAAAGATCAAGTTTATATTTGGTCGGAAATTTCCGGGTCGTCACAGTACCTACCCGTTAAAGAAATATCGTCCCGAAATTTGATTGGGATGGTCATGGTTGACATTAAGTATGTTTTCATGACACATATGAGCTGATAAATAGAGTTTAATTACTGTTGGGTAATATAGTTAAGATAATTCGATTACTCGAGAGTACGAGTGAAGCTATCTCAAAAGAGTGGAATGAGAAAATAACGTTTTGTCATATCTCTTGACGTAGATACAGTTGATTTCTGGGATTCAAGGGATTTAGAGAAAATCATTGAGATCTGAAAGATTTGATTCTTTGGCGAATAAGAAATTTAAGATCTCTATAATTAAATACGGTGATCTGCCTCAATTACTGTGTCTGATATTTCCATTATAAATTAAACTTTTTTCATTCCATAACTTTTACCTCTCCTATACTCAATTCCCAAATTCAAAAGGCTGTGAAAATGCTTAATCCAGTTCTAATCCTTGTCCTTATCCCTACTATCGCAATAATCATTCTCCTTTTCCAACTTCCACCAGAGGAATCTGTTTTCTTCTACTTCGCCCTTGGGGTTATAGTGTTTTTAATTCTCCCGTGTCTTTATGTTGCGATAAACATTGATATACACGGTTTGTAATTTCCGCGTTGTTATTGGGCTTTATATTTTATCTTATATTTTGGAGCTCTTTGCCTTTTTATTATCTTCTAGACCTCTATTAAAGCGAGTAACGGTCCAGAATTCGTAAGTATGGATTTTCGAATGAACTTAATGTTCTAAACAAGAATAAACGTAATAGCACGATTTGATTTGTCAATTTACCAGAATCATTAAGGATAGAACTATCAAGAATATACTTTCCTGATATGTTCAGAAGTTAAGTAGAATGAAAGAGTTATGTAACATGGCACATGATGACGTTATGGTCTGTGAATCATCATGTTTCATTTAGAAACTCAGCATGACTTACTGTAATATAATCACGTTGATCAAGTGTCATTATATTATACTAACTCATGCATCAGTTCCCATCACTACTTCAAAGCATTCA
Source organism: Rutidosis leptorrhynchoides (assembly GCF_046630445.1). Lineage (NCBI taxonomy): Eukaryota > Viridiplantae > Streptophyta > Magnoliopsida > Asterales > Asteraceae > Rutidosis > Rutidosis leptorrhynchoides. Next base: position 548,539,596 of record NC_092333.1, read on the forward strand.
TACTTTAAATTCGAACTTTTCAGAATTTAGAAACTGAATCAGTTTCCTTTATGATGTAATGCATATAGCGCGAAAAGATAAACGATTTTAGATAAGAATATCTTCAGATATATTGAGGATATTTATAATAAAAGATACGATGATATCTTAGAATTTCTAATATCGAATGATGAGATTGAAGATTTATCCGTAAGGGTTTAGATTCAGAAGCAAGGTATTCGCTAAAGATTTCATCAGAAACAGAATCATCAGGATTCTTTAAATACAGAGTTTGGTCCTTGTATTTGTCCTTGATCTTCTTCATGGTTCGCTCAATCCGTTTTTCAGTATCAAAACTTTTGAGCTTTTTCAGCCTGTCATTCCTTATTATCAACTTTTGACTGCTAAGGCAGTCTTCAGTTTTCACTACTTCATCAGGTTTTTTCAAAACTCAAAAAGCTGATTCATAAGCTAAAGCATTTTTCAGAAATTCAGAATTGAAGTTCGTAAATCCAGGAGATAGAAGTTATATATATATATATATATATATATATATATATATATATATATATATATATATATATATATATATATATATATATATATATACATATATATATATATATACGTATATATATATATATATACGTATATATATATATATATATATATGTATATATATACGTATATATATATACATATATATATATGTATATATATACGTATATATATATACATATATATATATGTATATATATACATATATATATACGTATATATATATACATATATATGTATGTATGTATATATATAAATATATATGTATATATATATGTATATGTATATATATATGTATATATATATATGTATATATATATATGTATATATATATATATGTATATATATATATATGTATATATATATATATATGTATATATATATATATATATATATATATATATATATATATATATATATATATATATATATATATAACTTCTATCTCCTGGATTTACGAACTTCAATTCTGAATTTCTGAAAAATGCTTTAGCTTATGAATCAGCTTTTTGAGTTTTGAAAAAACCTGATGAAGTAGTGAAAACTGAAGACTGCCTTAGCAGTCAAAAGTTGATAATAAGGAATGACAGGCTGAAAAAGCTCAAAAGTTTTGATACTGAAAAACGGATTGAGCGAACCATGAAGAAGATCAAGGACAAATACAAGGACCAAACTCTGTATTTAAAGAATCCTGATGATTCTGTTTCTGATGAAATCTTTAGCGAATACCTTGCTTCTGAATCTAAACCCTTACGGATAAATCTTCAATCTCATCATTCGATATTAGAAATTCTAAGATATCATCGTATCTTTTATTATAAATATCCTCAATATATCTGAAGATATTCTTATCTAAAATCGTTTATCTTTTCGCGTTATATGCATTACATCATAAAGGAAACTGATTCAGTTTCTAAATTCTGAAAAGTTCGAATTTAAAGTATGAATACTTTGAAGTAGTGATAGGAACTGATGCATGAGTTAGTATAATATAATGACACTTGATCAACGTGATTATATTACAGTAAGTCATGCTGAGTTTCTAAATGAAACCTGATGATTCACAGACCATAACGTCATCATGTGCCATGTTACATAACTCTTTCATTCTACTTAACTTCTGAACATATCAGGAAAGTATATTCTTGATAGTTCTATCCTTAATGATTCTGGTAAATTGACAAATCAAATCGTGCTATTACGTTTATTCTTGTTTAGAACATTAAGTTCATTCGAAAATCCATACTTACGAATTCTGGACCGTTACTCGCTTTAATAGAGGTCTAGAAGATAATAAAAAGGCAAAGAGCTCCAAAATATAAGATAAAATATAAAGCCCAATAACAACGCGGAAATTACAAACCGTGTATATCAATGTTTATCGCAACATAAAGACACGGGAGAATTAAAAACACTATAACCCCAAGCGCGAAGTAGAAGAAAATAGATTCATGTGGTGGAAGTTGGAAAAGGAGAATGATTATTGCGATAGTAGGGATAAGGACAAGGATTAGAACTGGATTAAGCATTTTCACAGCCTTTTGAATTTGGGAATTGAGTATAGGAGAGGTAAAAGTTATGGAATGAAAAAAGTTTAATTTATAATGGAAATATCAGACAGAGTAATTGAGGCAAATCACCGTATTTAATTATAGAGATCTTAAATTTCTTATTCGCCAAAGAATCAAATCTTTCAGATCTCAATGATTTTCTCTAAATCCCTTGAATCCCAGAAATCAACTGTATCTACGTCAAGAGATATGACAAAACGTTATTTTCTCATTCCACTCTTTTGAGATAGCTTCACTCGTACTCTCGAGTAATCGAATTATCTTAACTATATTACCCAACAGTAATTAAACTCTATTTATCAGCTCATATGTGTCATGAAAACATACTTAGTGTCAACCATGACCATCCCAATCAAATTTCGGGACGATATTTCTTTAACGGGTAGGTACTGTGACGACCCGGAAATTTCCGACCAAATATAAACTTGATCTTTATATGTTTCCAACACGATAAGCAAAGTTTGTAATGTTGAAGTCTCAAAAATTTTGAACTGTGTTCATGTATTCATTTAACCCTTGACTGTTTCCAACGATTCACGAACAATCAATTATAAATAGATATATGTATATGAATATATGTATATATATATATATATATATATATATATATATATATATATATATATATATATATATATATATATATATATATATATATATATATATATATATATATATATATATATATATATATATATATATATATGATAACATGATTATTTGAAATACATTAATAAGATATTATACGATTTATTTTCTGGAATTAAAGACGTATAAGATAACTTATGATATACATAACTATTACTATTTGTATATTATTAAAATGTATAAATATTAAATATATAATGTATATTATATAAATATGAAATATTACATAACTAATAATATATGTGTAAATACAAACTAAAATATAATTATTATTGTTATTACTACATTCAATATTAAAACAAATATTAATACTAATACTAATATCAGTATTATGAATATTATTAAATATAAATATAAAATTCGATACATTTAAGTTGTTATTAAATTCATTATTATTAATATCAATACTAGTACTAAAAATATTAATAAAGATTATAATATGATATTTGATACACTGATTTGTTATTGTACCATTATTATTGTTAGCATTGTTAATAACATTATTATTATAACTAATAGTGAAATTATAATTTTAGTTACTATGATTATTATTATTATTAGATATTCTTATTACTATTATCAATAAGAATTATTATTATTATTATTATAAATTATTATTATTATTATATTTTAATACCATTATCATTAAAAATTATTATTTTTATTATAGTTATCATTATTATTATCATATTATTATTTTTATCATTTATTATTATTATTAGTATCTTAATCAATAAAACTATTATTATTATTAACATTATTATTAATTAGTATTATTATTATTAATATATTTATATTTATTAAATATTAATATTAATTATATATATATACATAAAATCAGTAATAGAATCGAATCTGGGAAAATCACCATCGAACTTTATTTTCTTTTTGTTTTCTATCTTCTGTTTGTTATGAGTCGATTTCAGTGGCCAAATGCAGACAATTGTGTTACTGCATCAATCACTCAATCATATTATATAGATGCACTTCTGCAAATCAAAATAAAAAAAAACAAATTTCCTTCATACAGCTCGATATACTCTGTATGGTCATGATTAAATCAAAAACTCGAAATCAAAACACTTTTGAAAATCTAAAAATACAGAAGTGTTCTAAATCATGTTGTGAATGTTTCCTGAAAATTTCAGGTTCCAATTCGTCAAAACGAATTCGAATTCTCTAGTCAAAGTCTCGTTTCAAAAAGTCATACGTATGAATATTTATCAAATTTGAGTTCATATGGTTGTTTTAAGTTAAATTGATGTTTAATAAAGTTTATAGAAGTGATTTGGATGGGTGCAGCTGCAGTTTATTTTATTTTTTTTCCTTCTGGTCTGTAAATGACACTCACCCATTGCAGATCGTTTATATTTCAATTACAAATCTTAAAAAAACCAAATATTTTCGCTAATAAGATCATTTGGGCTGTTATGATTATGGTTATGTAGAAGATGAAGTAAAACAAAAAATATAGTTTAAATAAAATTAGGATATGATTTTAGCCAGAATGAAAGCAGCAGCTCAATGGTCTAGGGTGTTAGTGGGTTATTGAGAGGTCTCGGGTTCGAGCCATGGCAGGGTCATTATATTCTTTTTGGGCCGAATTTTGAGGTAGTTCTTGTATTATTATTATTATTATTATTATTATTATTATTATTATTATTATTATTATTATTATTATTATTATTATTATTATTATTATTATTATTATTATTATTATTATTATTATTATTATTATTGTCATTATGATTGTTATTATTATTAAAGATTGTTATTTATTAGGTTAATATAGATAATAGGAGTAATATTATTATCACTTTTGTTATTACTAATTAATATCACTAAGTACTATTATTATTATTATTATTATTATTATTATTATTATTATTATTATTATTATTATTATTATTATTATTATTATTATTATTATTAATATTGGTACAAGTATTATTATTATTATCATTATCATTATTAATTATTGATATTATTACGAGTATTATAATTATCAATACTATTATTATTACTAACATACGTATTTTTATGATTATAGTTACAAATGAGATTTTTAGTATTATTAATGTTATTACTAATATTAATATTATCTTTCAGAGTATAAATTATATCATTTTACCACTAGTATGAGTAATATTATCGTTGTTATAATTATTATGATTATTACTATTATTATTATTATTATTATCAAAAATGTTATCAAATCATTATTATAATGATCATTAACAGAAAAATTAATATTTTACAGTTATTATTATACATATACATATCATTATTATTATCATTAATATAATTATTGACATAAATACCTTTACTAGTAATATTAAGTATTATAACTATTATCATTTTTACCTATACTAATATGAATTTAGTATTATTAGCATTAGTAATATCATTATTCTTATTAACATTATTATTATCACTTTTATCATTATTATTATAAAATATCATTATTATTATTACTAAAAATTAATATTATCATAATTAACATTTTCACAAATAGAGGATCTTCATATAAAAATATATTTAACATACATAACTTAACTATATTAATATCTTTAAAATATATGAAATGAATATATTTAAACAAATAATGAAACCTATAAATTTTTAATGATATCACTAATAAATATATATATTTGTTCGACTACAAGTACATGTTTTAATATATATACAAATGATATAGGTTCATGAATCCGAGGCCATACCCTGCATTGTTCAGTATCGTCGTATGGATATTTTTACTACAAAATATTGTAGAGTGAGTTTCATTTGCTCCCTTTTTAAATGCTTTTGCAATATATATTTTTGGGACTGAGAATACATGCGCTGTTTTTATAACTGTTTTACAGAATAGACACAAGTAATAGAAACTACATTCTATGGTTGGATTATCGAATCGAATATCACCCCTTTTAGCTTGGTAGCCTAAGAATTAGGGAACAGATGTAGTGACCCGAACTTTTCCATGTTTATATATATTAATTGAGATTGATATTTACATGACTAAATGTTTCCAATGTGTTAAGCAATCAAACTTGTTAAGACTTGATTAAATGAAATAAGTTTCATATAGACAATTGATCACCCAAGTTGACCGGCGATTCACGAACATTACAAATTTGTAAAAACTACATGTTGTGGTATATATAGACATATATATATATGGTTGACATGAGATTATGATGAGTAAGTATCTCACTAAGTATATTAACAATGTGTGATATACATAAGAAATGAGATTACTAAGTTAAGAAACTCGAAATGATATATATAACGATTATCGTTATGATAACGTCTACTAAATACATATGTATCATATTAAGATATTGATACACTATATTTAACATGATAAAATGATATTTAAATATATCATTAAGTATGTTAACAATGAACTACATATGTAAAAACAAGACTACTAACTCAAGAATTACGAAACAAGACTTATATGTAACGATTATGGTTGTAACGATATTTTAATGTATATATCATAATAAGAGATATTCATACATCATAATATCATGATAACATAATAATTTAACATCTCATTTGATATAATAAACATTGGGTTAACAACATTAATTGAGATCGTTAACTTAAAGGTTTCAAAACAACACTTACATGTAACGACTAACGAAGACTTAACGACTCCATTAGAATGTATATACATGTTGTGTTTTGATATGTATTCTTACACTTTTTAAAGACTTCAAGACATATATCAAAGTACTTCTACTTAACAAAAATGCTTACAATTACATCCTCGTTCAGTTTCATCAACAATTCTACTCGTATGCACCCGTATTCGTACTCATACAATACACAACTTTTAGATGTATGTACTATTGGTATATATACTCCAATGATTAGCTCTTCGCAGCCCATGTGAGTCACCTAACACATGTGGGAACCATCATTTGGCAACTAGCATGAAATATCTCATAAAATTACAAAAATATTAGTAATCATTCATGACTTATTTACATGAAAACAAAATTACATATCCTTTATATCTAATCCATATACCAACGACCAAAAATACCTACAAACACTTTCATTCTTCAATTTTCTTCATCTAATTGATCTCTCTCAAGTTCCATCTTCAAGTTCTAAGTGTTCTTCATAAATTCCATAAGTATAGTTTCATAAAAAATCAAGGAGACTTCCAAGTTTGCAAGTCTACTTTCAAGCTTTCTAATCCATTCCAAGTAATCATCTAAGATCAAGGAACCTTTGTTATTTATAGTAGGTTATCTTTCTAATTCAAGGTAATATTCATATTTAAACTTTGATTCAATTTCTACAACTATAACAATCTTATTTCGAGTGAAAATCTTACTTGAACTGTTTTCGTGTCATGATTCTGCTTCAAGAACTTTCAAGCCATCTAAGGATCCTTTGAAGCTAGATCCATTTTTCTCATTTCCAGTAGTTTTATCCAGAAAACTTGAGGTAGTAATGATGTTCATAACATCATTCGATTCATACATATAAAGCTATCTTATTCGAAGGTTTACACTTGTAATCACTAGAACATAGTTTAGTTAATTCTAAACTTGTTCGCAAACAAAAGTTAATCCTTCTAACTTGACTTTTAAAATCAACTAAACACATGTTCTATATCTATATGATATGCTAACTTAATGATTTAATACCTGGAAACATGATGAACACCATAAAATCGGATATACGCCGTCGTAGTGAAACCGGGGACTGTTTTGGTTTGGATAATTAAAAACTATGATAAACTTTGATTTAAAAGTTGTTCTTCTGTAAAAATGATTTTTTATATGAACATGAAACTATATCCAAAAATTCTTGGTTAAACTCAAAGTGAAAGTATGTTTTTCAAAATGGTCATCAAGATGTCGTTCTTTTGACGAAAATGACTACCTCTTTAGTAATTGACATGTAACTTAAATTTCTGACTATAAACCTATACTTTTTCTCTTTGGATTCTTAAATTAGAGTTCAATATGAAACTATAGCAATTTGATTCACTCAAAACGGATTTAAAATGAAGAAGTTATGGGTAAAACAAGATTGGATATTTTTGATCTTTTTAGCTACGGGAAATGTTTAACAAATCTATACAAATCATATCCTAGCTAACTTATATTGTATTATGCATGTATTTTAATATATTATGTAATCTTGGGATACCATAGACACGTATGCAAATGTTTTGACATATCATATCTACCCATGTATATATATTATTTGGAACAACCATAGACACTCTATATGTAGTAATGTTGGAGTTAGCTATACAGGGTTGAGGTTGATTACAAAAATATATATACTTTAAGTTGTGATCTAGCCTGAGATGTGTATACACTGTATTGTGGATTGATTCAAGATAATATATATCGATTTAGTTCTGTACATCTAACTGTGGACAACTAGTTGTAGGTTATTAACGAGGACAGCTGACTTAATACACTCAAATCTTTAAAACATAATAAAAATGGTTGTAATTATATTTTGATCATACTTTGATATATATGTACATATTTGTATAGGTTCGTGAATCGAACCGTGGCCAAGTCTTATTTCCAAGGAAGGAAATATCTGTGAAAGTGAGTTATAGTCCCACTTTTAAAATCTAATATTTTTGGGATGAGAATACATGCAGGTTTTATAAATGATTTACAAAATAGACACAAGTACGTGAAACTACATTCTATGGTTGAATTATCGAAATCAAATATGACCCTTTTTATTAAGTCTAGTAATCTAAGAATTAGGGAACAGACGCCCTAATTGACGCGAATCCTAAAGATAGATCTATTGGGCCTAACAAACCCCATCCAAAGTACCGGATGCTTTAGTACTTCGAAATTTATATCATATCCGAAGGGTGTCTCGAAATGATGGGGATATTCTTATATATGCATCTTGTTAATGTCGGTTACCAGGTGTTCACATATGAATGATTTTTATCTCTATGTATGGGATGTGTATTGAAATATGAAATCTTGTGGTCTATTGTTACGATTTGATATATATATGTTAAACCTATAACTCACCAACATTTTTGTTGACGTTTAAAGCATGTTTATTCTCAGGTGAATACTAAGAGCTTCCGCTGTTGCATACTAAAATAAGGACAAGATTTGGAGTCCATGTTTGTATGATATTGTGTAAAAACTGCATTCAAGAAACATATGTCGATGTAATATATTTCTATTGTAAACTATTATGTAATGGTCATGTGTAAACAGTATATTTTCGATTATCATTATTTGATAATCTACGTAATGCTTTTAAAACCTTTATTGATAAAATAAAGGTTATGGTTGTTTTAAAAATGAATGCAGTCTTTGAAAAACGTCTCATATAGAGGTCAAAACCTCGCAACGAAATCAATTAATATGGAACGTTTATAATCAATATGAACGGGACATTTCAGTTGGTATCCGAGCGTTGGTCTTAGAGAACCAGGAAATATGCATTAGTGTGTCTTATCGAATTTGTTAGGATGCATTAGTGATTCTGGACTTCGATCGTGTTTTCTTTAAAAATGATTGCTTAACATTTTTGTTGGAAACTATATATTATTAACATGTAAATATTATGTGATATTTTAATCTCTTAACATGTTTGATATTGTGTGATAGATGTCTACCTCTAGCACAAATCCCATTGACTCACCTAATAATAATGAAGAGTCAAAAATATTGGCAAGATTCACAAGTTCCCGAAGAACCGGAAGAAGAGGAAACGGAACCGAAAGAAGAGGAACCGGAAGAATAGGAACCAGAAGAAGAGGAACTGGAAGAAGAAGAGGTTCCGGAGGGGGGAATAGTAGGAACCACAGAAAACCGGTCAAATAAAAGAAAATCCTCAACCAATGGACCAAAGTTAATAATGGTCAATGGTGTTTCCGCTAAGGAAGCAAAATATTGGGAAATTTACCAATTTTCCGATGAATTGGATCCTGATGAGGATTCCGATGATGTTATAGAAATTACCCCAACCCAATTTAATGAGGCAAAAGAAAATAATAAGGGAAAAGGCAACAAAATAGAGAAATCTGATTCCGACCCCGATGAACTTTATATGTACCGTCAACACCCGTATTTTCAATATCGTGACAATAACCCGGGAACCTCTAAACCACCAGGTTTTTCTAAACCAGTGTGGAAAATGACGGCTCGTATTAGAGGAACATCATATATCCCTAGAAAATTAGGAAAAAGAACCAAGTCCGAAAAAGAAGAAACCAGTGATTCAGATTAGAGGGGTGTGAGCATGTTGTGTAATAAATGTATTGTAGTGTGCTTGTACTTTTATGTTCTATGTAAAATTGCTTGTATTGTTTGTTATTACGAATATAATCCATGTCTATTTTATAGTATAAAAACAAAATGGACGTTAAGGGTAGACAACCGAATATTTTAGAAGACCTACCAGAGGATATGATTGAGGAAATCTTGTCTAGAGTCGGTCAGAATTCATCAGCACATTTAGTTATGGCAAAATTAACTTGTCAAACATTTAAAAGACATTCCAGAAATGCCTTAGTTTATAAAAGGCTTTCCTTTGATAGGTGGGGTATATCACATTGGGGAGACTTTAAGTTACACCGTGTTTTCTTTAAAGCGTTAAATGCGGGGAACCCAAATGCAATTTTACGCTACGGGTTAAGAACCTATTTTGACTCAACATATCCCAACATAGGATTTTGTGAATTAGAAAGAGCTTCTAACATGCAACATAAAGAAGCATGTTATGCTTACGGGTTAGTGATGTTCGCTTCTTACTAAAGTGAGAAAAAGAACATCGGATTGCAGCTTTTAAATAAAACTTTCCCACAAGTGACGGATTCAGTAGTTGCGGTGAGAAACAAGGTTTTTAGATTATTACGGGGCTGTTGGACATTACGAAACCCTCGTCCTTTTGACGACATTACAACATGCTGCCTAGCCAATGGTCATAACGGTTATTTTCCATAAGGCCAAGGATGGGAAGTCGTCTTAGTAAAACTAGAATGCATGACTTGTTTCTGGACTTATGAATTACGTGTATTTATTTCCTTTGCTGAACAACTTGCGTATTAACTAGATTTATCTTCAAAACTGTACTGTATCATAGTGTACTATATTTCATGTTATATGTAATATAGCGAAGTTGTAAGTTTGAAGAATATTTGTATGTGATATATTATTATAATCAGTTTTTCATATGGAATTGTAGTAGTTGAATTGTATATTAGCTACTAAGTATGAACTTAACGGGTAGGTAGTACCCGAATTTAAACTTATAAAAGCTAATATGAAGAAAAAGCTTTTATAAATGAGTTCATATTATGCTACGAGATACTATTGACTACTCTTAATATTCTGTATGATTAACTTGTTTCATTTGACTATTTTGAAGAAAATGGCACCAACTACTCGACACACCTTGAATATGAGCGAAGAGGAATTTCGTGCCTTTTTTGCTTCAAACATAGCCGCAGTACAGGCCGCGCTACATACCAACAATAACTCTGAATCTAGCAATACAGCTAACGGCGCAAGAAATCATGTAGGATGCTCCTACAAGGAATTCACTGCCTGCAAACCTTCAGAATTTGATGGGACCGAAGGACCAATTGGATTGAAAGTGGACCGAGAAAGTTGAATCGGTGTTTGCCATAAGTAAGTGTGCTGAAGGAGATAAAGTGAAGTACGCTACGCATACCTTCACAGGTATTGCGTTAACATGGTGGAATACCTATCTAGAGCAAGTGGGACAAGATGCTGCTTACGCGCTACCGTGGTCAGCATTCAAGCACTTGATGAATGATAAGTACCGTCCTAGAACCGAGGTCAATAAGCTCAAGTCAGAACTTAGAGGGTTACGAACACAGGGATTAGATATTACTTCGTACGAAAGACGATTCACAGAATTGTGCCTATTGTGTCCGAGAGCGTTTGAAGATGAGGAAGAGAAGATCGACGCGTTTGTGAAAGGGTTACCGGAGAGAATCCAAGAAGATATAAGTTCACACGAGCCTGCCTCTATACAAAAGGCATGTAGAATGGCTCACAAACTAGTGAACCAGATTGAGGGAAGAATTAAAGAACAGGCGGCCGAAGAGGCCAACGTGAAGCTAGTCAAAAGAAAGTAGGAGGAAAACGGTGATAAGAGTCACCAATACAACAACAACTATCCCAACAATCGCAACATCAATCGCAATTACAACAAACGGCACAACAACAACAACAACAACAACAACAACAACAACTACAACAATCATCTCAACAACAATAACAACCACAACAACAACAACAATCAGAAGCAGCTATGCCAAAGGTGTGAAAAGTATCTCTCGGGGTTCTGCACCAAAGTTTGCAACAAGTGTAAAAGAAATGGTCATAGCGCAGTGAAGTGTGTGGTCTATGGACCAGGGGTTAACAGAACGAAAGGAACAAATGGTGTCGAAACGAGTAATGGCGGAGCAAGTAGTGTCGGAGCAAGTTATGCTAATGTAGTTTGTTATAAATGTGGAAAACCGGGCCACATTATTAGAAATTGCCCGAACCAGGAGAACACGAATGGACAAGGCCACGGAAGAGTTTTCAATATTAATGCGGCAGAGGCACAGGAAGACCCAGAACTTGTTATGGGTACGTTTCTTATTGACAATAAATCTGCTTACGTTTTATTTGATTCGGGTGCGGATAGAAGCTATATGAGTAGAGATTTTTGTGCTAAATTAAGTTGTCCATTGACGCCGTTGGATAGTAAATTTTTACTCGAATTAGCAAACGGTAAATTAATTTCAGCAGATTATATATGCCGGAATCGAGAAATTAAACTGGGTAGCGAAATATTTAAGATTGATTTGATACCAGTAGAGTTAGGGAGTTTTGATGTAATAGTTGGCATGGACTGGCTGAAGGAGATGAAAGCAGAGATCGTATGTTACAAAAATGCAATTCGTATTGTACGAGAAGAAGAAGAACCCTTAATGGTGTACGGAGAAAAGGGCAACACGAAGCTACATCTTATTAGTAATTTGAAGGCACAAAAACTAATAAGAAAAGGTTGCTATGCTGTTCTAGCACACGTCGAGAAAGTACAAACTGAAGAAAAGAGCATCAATGATGTTCCCGTCGCAAAAGAATTTCCCGATGTATTTCCGAAAGAATTACCGGGACTACCTCCACATCGATCTGTTGAATTTCAAATAGATGTTGTACCAGGAGCTGCACCAATAGCTCGTGTTCCTTACAGACTCGCACCCAGCGAGATGAAAGAACTGCAAAGCCAACTACAAGAACTATTAGAACGTGGTTTCATTCGACCAAGCACATCACCATGGGGAGCTCCTGTTTTGTTTGTCAAGAAGAAGGATGGTACATTTAGGTTGTGTATTGACTACAGAGAGTTGAATAAACTTACCATCAAAAACCGTTATCCACTGCCGAGAATTGACGACTTATTTGATCAACTACAAGGCTCGTCGGTTTATTCGAAAATCGATTTACGTTCTGGATATCATCAAATGCGAGTAAAGGAGGATGATATTCCAAAAACTGCTTTTAGGACGCGTTATGGTCATTACGAGTTTATGGTTATGCCATTTGGATTGACTAACGTACCAGCTGTGTTCATGGACCTTATGAACCGAGTGTGTAGGCCATATCTTGACAAGTTTGTCATTGTTTTCATCGATGACATACTTATTTACTCAAAGAATGATCAAGAGCACGAAGAACATTTGAGAAAAGTGCTAGAAGTATTGAGGAAAGAAAAACTGTACGCTAAGTTTTCAAAGTGTGCATTTTGGTTGGAAGAAGTTCAATTCCTCGGTCACATAGTGAACAAAGAAGGTATCCAGGTGGACCCGGCAAAGATCAAAACCGTTGAAAAGTGGGAAACCCTAAAAACTCCGAAGCATATACGTCAATTTTTAGGATTGGCTGGTTACTACAGAAGATTCATCCAAGATTTCTCCAAAATAGCAAAACCCTTGACTGCATTAACGCATAAAGGGAAGAAATTTGAATGGAAGGATGAACAAGAGAAGGCATTTCAGTTATTGAAGAAAAAGCTAACTACGGCACCTATATTGTCATTGCCTGAAGGGAATGATGATTTTGTAATTTATTGTGACGCATCAAAGCAAGGTCTCGGTTGTGTATTAATCCAACGAACGAAGGTGATTGCTTATGCGTCTAGACAATTGAAGATTCACGAGCAAAATTATACGACTCACGATTTGGAATTGGGTGCTGTTGTTTTTGCATTAAAGACTTGGAGGCATTATTTATATGGGGTCAAAAGTATTATATATACCGACCACAAAAGTCTCCAACATATATTTAATCAGAAGCAACTGAATATGAGACAACGCAGGTGGATTGAACTGTTGAATGATTATGATTTTGAGATTCGATAAAACCCGGGGAAGGCGAATGTGGTAGCTGACGCTTTGAGTAGAAAGGACAGAGAACCTATACGGGTAAAAGCTATGAATATAATTATTCGTACTAACCTTATTACTCAAATAAAGGAGGCGCAACAGGGGGTTGTAAAAGAAGGAAAGTTGAAGAATGAGATACCCAAACGATCAGAGAAACATCTTAATATTCGGGAAGACGGAACCCGATATAGGGGTGATAGAATTTGGGTACCAAGGTTTGGAGATGTGAGAGAAATGGTACTTAAGGAAGCACATAAAACCAGATATTCAATACATCCCGGAGTGGGGAAGATGTATAAAGATCTCAAGAAACACTTTTGGTGGTCGGGTATGAAAGCCGATATTGCTAAATATGTAGGAGAATGTTTGACGTGTTCTAAGGTTAAAGCTAAACATCAGAAACTATCAGGTCTACTACAACAACCTGAAATCCCAGAATGGAAATGGGAAAATATTACCATGGATTTCATTACTAAATTGCCAAGGACTGCAAGTAGTTATGATACTATTTGGGTAATAGTTGATCGTCTCACCAAGTCAGCACACTTCCTGCCAATGAGAGAAGATGACAAAATGGAGAAGTTGGCGTGATTGTATTTAAAGGAGGTTGTCTCCAGACATGGAATACCCGTCTCTATTATCTCTGATAGGGATGATAGATTTGTTTCAAGGTTCTGGAAGACGTTGCAACAAGCATTGGGGACTCGTCTAGACATGAGTACTGCCTATCATCCACAAACTGATGGGCAGAGCGAAAGGACGATACAAACACTTGAAGACATGCTACGAGCATGTGTTATTGATTTCGGAAACAGTTGGGATTGACACCTACCGTTAGCAGAATTTTCCTACAACAACAGTTATCATTCTAGTATTGAGATGGCGCCGTTTGAGGCACTTTATGGTAGAAAGTGCAGGTCTCCGATTTGTTGGAATGAAGTGGGGGATAGACAGATTACGGGTCCAGAGATAATACAAGAAACTACCGAGAAAATCATCCAAATTCAACAACGATTGAAAACCGCCCAGAGTCGACAAAAGAGCTACGCAGACAGTAAAAGAAAAGATATAGAGTTTGAAATTGGAGAAATGGTCATGCTTAAGGTTTCACCTTGGAAAGGCGTTGTTCGATTTGGTAAACGGGGGAAACTAAATCCAAGGTACATTGGACCATTCAAGATTATAGATCGTGTCTGACCAGTAGCTTACCAACTGGAGCTACCTCAATAACTCGCGGCTGTACATAACACTTTTCACGTCTCGAATTTGAAGAAATGTTTTGCTAAAGAAGATCTCACTATTCCGTTGTTCGAAATCCAAATCAATGAAAAACTTCAATTCATTGAAGAACCAATCAAAATAATGGATCGTGAGG
The DNA here is from genome assembly GCF_046630445.1 of Rutidosis leptorrhynchoides. NCBI lineage: Eukaryota > Viridiplantae > Streptophyta > Magnoliopsida > Asterales > Asteraceae > Rutidosis > Rutidosis leptorrhynchoides. Next base: position 548,555,158 of record NC_092333.1, read on the forward strand.
TTAAGAGACTTAAGCAAAACAAGATACCGATTGTCAAGGTTCAATGGAATGCTCGTAGAGGACCCGAGTTCACCTGGGAGCGTGAAGATCAGATGAAGGAGAAATACCCGCATCTATTTCCAGAAGATTCGTCAACACCTTCAACAGCTTAAAATTTCGGGACGAAATTTATTTAACGGGTAGGTACTGTAGTGACCCGAACTTTTCCATGTTTATATGTATTAATTGAGATTGATATTTACATGACTAAATGTTTCCAACGTGTTAAGCAATCAAACTTGTTAAGACTTGATTAAATGAAATAAGTTTCATATAGACATTTGATCACCCAAGTTGACCGGCGATTCACGAACGTTACAAATTTGTAAAAACTACATGTTGTGGTATATATAGACATATATATATATATGGTTGACATGAGATTATTATGAGTAAGTATCTCACTAAGTATATTAACAATGTGTGATATACATAAGAAATGAGATTACTAAGTTAATAAACTCGAAATGATATATATAACGATTATCGTTATGATAACGTCTACTAAATACATATGTATCATATTAAGATATTGATACACTATATTTAACATGATAAAATGATATTTAAATATATCATTAAGTGTGTTAACAATGAACTACATATGTAAAAACAAGACTACTAACTCAAGAATTACGAAACGAGACTTATATGTAACGATTATCGTTGTAACGATATTTTAATGTATATATCATATTAAGATATATTCATACATCATAATATCATGATAACATAATAATTTAACATCTCATTTGATATAATAAACATTGGGTTAACAACATTAATTGAGATCGTTAACTTAAAGGTTTCAAAACAACACTTACATGTAACGACTAACGAAGACTTAACGACTCCATTAGAATGTATATACATGTTGTGTTTTGATATGTATTCTTACACTTTTGAAAGACTTCAAGACACATATCAAAGTACTTCTACTTAACAAAAATGCTTACAATTACATCCTCGTTCAGTTTCATCAACAATTCTACTCGTATGCACCCGTATTCGTACTCGTACAATACACAACTTTTAGATGTATGTACTATTGGTATATACACTCCAATGATTAGCTCTTAGCTGCTCATGTGAGTCACCTAACATATGTGGGAACCATCATTTGGAAACTAGCATGAAATATCTCATAAAATTACAAAAATATTAGTAATCATTCATGACTTATTTACATGAAAACAAATTTACATATCCTTTATATCTAATCCATATACCAACGACCAAAAACACCTACAAACACTTTCATTCTTCAATTTTCTTCATCTAATTGATCTCTCTCAAGTTCCGTCTTCAAGTTCTAAGTGTTCTTCATAAATTCCATAAGTATAGTTTCATAAAAAATCAAGGAGACTTCCAAGTTTGCAAGTCTACTTCCAAGCTTTCTAATCCATTCCAAGTAATCATCTAAGATCAAGGAACCTTTGTTATTTACAGTAGGTTATCTTTCTAATTCAAGGTAATATTCATATTCAAACTTTTATTTAATTTCTACAACTATAACAATCTTATTTCGAGTGAAAATCTTACTTGAACTGTTTTCGTGTCATGATTTTGCTTCAAGAACTTTCAAGCCATCCAAGGATCCTTTGAAGCTAGATCCATTTTTCTCATTTTCAGTAGTTTTATCCAGAAAACTTGAGGTAGTAATGATGTTCATAACATCATTCGATTCATACATATAAAGCTATCTTATTCGAAGGTTTAAACTTGTAATCACTAGAACATAGTTTAGTTAATTCTAAACTTGTTCGCAAACAAAAGTTAATCCTTCTAACTTAACTTTTAAAATCAACTAAACACATGTTCTATATCTATATTATATGCTAACTTAATGATTTAAAACCTGGAAACACGATGAACACCATAAAATCGGATATACGCCGTCGTAGTGAAACCGGGGGCTGTTTTGGTTTGGATAATTAAAAACTATGATAAACTTTGATTTAAAAGTTGTTCTTCTGGGAAAATGATTTTTCATATGAACATGAAACTATATCCAAAAATCTTGGTTAAACTCAAAGTGAAAGTATGTTTTTCAAAATGGTCATCAAGATGTCGTTCTTTCGACGGAAATGACTACCTCTTTAGTAATTGACATGTAACTTAAATTTTCAACTATAAATCTATACTTTTTCTGTTTTGATTCTTAAATTAGAGTCCAATATGAAACCATAGCAATTTGATTCACTCAAAACGGATTTAAAATGAAGAAGTTATGGGTAAAACAAGATTAGATATTTTTGATCTTTTTAGCTACGGGAAATGTTTAACAAATCTATACAAATCATATCCTAGCTAACTTATATTGTATTATACATGTATTCTAATATATTATGTAATCTTGGGATACCATAGACACGTATGCAAATGTTTTGACATATCATATCGACCCATGTATATATATTATTTGGAACAACCATAGACACTCTATATGCTGTAATGTTGGAGTTAGCTATACAGGGTTGAGGTTGATTCCAAAAATATATATACTTTAAGTTGTGATCTAGCCTGAGACATGTATACACTGGGTCGTGGATTGATTCAAGATAATATATATCGATTTATTTCTGTACATCTAACTGTGGACAACTAGTTGTAGGTTATTAACGAGGACAGCTGACTTAATACACTCAAATCTGTAAAATATAATAAAAATGGTTGTAATTATATTTTGATCATACTTTGATATATATGTACATATTTGTATAGGTTCGTGAATCGATCCGTGGCCAAGTCTTATTTTCAAGGAAGGAAATATCTGTGAAAGTGAGTTATAGTCCCACTTTTAAAATCTAATATTTTTGGGATGAGAATACATGCAGGTTTTATAAATGATTTACAAAATAGACACAAGTACGTGAAACTACATTCTATGGTTGAATTATCGAAATCGAATATGCCCCTTTTTATTAAGTCTGGTAATCTAAGAATTAGGGAACAGACACCCTAATTGACGCGAATCCTAAAGATAGATCTATTGGGCCTAACAAACCCCATCCAAAGTACCAGATGCTTTAGTACTTTGAAATTTATATCATATCCGAAGGGTGTCCCGGAATGATGGGGATATTCTTATATATGCATCTTTTTAATGTCGGTTACCAGGTGTTCACCATATGAATGATTTTTTATCTCTATGTATGAGATGTGTATTGAAATATGAAATCTTGTGGTCTATTGTTACGATTTGATATATATATATATATATATATATATATATATATATATATATATATATATATATATATATATATATATATATATATATATAGGTTAAACCTATAACTCACCAACATTTTTGTTGACGTTTAAAGCATGTTTATTCTCAGGTGAATACTAAGAGCTTCCGCTGTTGCATACTAAAATAAGGACAAGATTTGGAGTCCATGTTTGTATGATATTGTGTAAAAACTGCATTCAAGAAATATATGTCGATGTAATATATTTCTATTGTAAACCATTATGTAATGGTCATGTGTAAATAGTATATTTTCTATTATCATTATTTGATAATCTACGTAATGCTTTTAAAACCTTTATTGATAAAATAAAGGTTATGGTTGTTTTAAAAATGAATGCAGTCTTTGAAAAACGTCTCATATAGAGGTCAAAACCTCGCAACGAAATCAATTAATATGGAACGTTTATAATCAATATGAACGGGATATTTCAACAGACACCCTAATTGACGCGAATCCTAAAGGTATATCTACGGGCACTAACTCCCCCCATACTGGAAAATGGTATGCTTTAGTACTTCAAGTTTATATTATATAGATGGATTTCTGTTTTGGGGATATTCTATCTGCATAATGTTAATGTCGGTTACCAGGTGTTCAATCCATATGAATAATTTTTAAACACTTGCGAGTGTATGATTATTGAATAAAGGAAATCTTGTGGTCTATTATAATATTGAAAATGATTGTTTACGATAAACTAATGAACTCACCAACCTTTTGGTTGACACTTGAAAGCATGTTTATTCTCAGGTATGAAAGAAATCTTTCGCTGTGCATTTGCTCATATTAGAGATATTACTTGGAGTCATTCATGACATATTTCAAAAGACGTTGCATTCGAGTCGTTGAGTTCATCAAGATTATTATTAAGTCAATTATAGTTGGATATATTATGAAATGGTATGCATGCCTGTCAACTTTCGATGTAATGAAAGTTTGCCTTTTAAAAACGAATGCAATGTTTGTAAAATGTATCATATAGAGGTCAAGTACCTCGCGATGTAACCAAATGTAATGTATTCGTCCAGATGGATTAGGACGGGTCGTTAGTCCCACACTTAACTCTTGCTTGTCCTCAAGCAAGTCTTGTTTCAAAAATACTAATACAAAACACAAAATAGAATACACACACATTTAATGGAGAACACAATAATAGAAATCACACTCACACGATATAGTACACAAGTTTACACTAGTCACACGAAGTACACAAAACACACACGTTCTTTTGGAACACAAACTCACGCTATATGAAACACATGTTACACAATTGGGAATACACACTCGTTGAAGTACACACACAATATATGAAACACACGCACACATTTGGATTGCTCGGGAGAAATGAACTTTGTTGTAAGTTTCGAAAAATTTGGATCCTTAGGGAAAATTGGATCTTGTGAAAACGTTTTATGATTTTGAAAATGTCATGCTAGTTTTTACACTAGACACGTTTTTCGGTTTTAACCTCAATTTCCGGTTGAGGGTAATTGAAAACCGAAGTCTCAGTCGGCGATTAGCAAGCTATCCGCCCCCATGATTGTAGTATCATGGAACTCTTAACCGGGCGCCCCCTGACGCGATATTAATATCGGTCTTTCATGACAATTTGTACATTTTAATTCAAGGGTTAAAACTGCGAAGACTAAGCTATCGCGTGGGATAGATCCTGCTCCAGCTTATTCACCGTAATCGGTCTTACACTGGATAGCGACTTGGATTTACCCTACCTAGTTTATTTTTGAGTTTGAAAGTTCAAGACTTTCCCTTCCCACTTTACCTTTATATCGTGAAATGATATTGGTATGAAATGACATAGTTTGGGAAGTTTGCTATATCAAGTAAGGTAACATTCGGAAGACTTTACTTCCTTTAAGAATGGACTAGATACATCCTTTAGGTTTAGTGACATTATTCTTTTTCCTTTCAAGCCAAAAGTATTTTAAACATTTTTCTTAGCAAAATTTGGTGATAGTAATTCGAAAAGATTGGTAAAATCCCCCACACTTGGCTTTTTCGTTAAGACTTTTATTTCAAAAAATTTTAAAATTTCCCATTAAATTACGAAAATGAGCCAAGTTGAATACTGTTTGAATACCCGCGAGAATTTATACCATCCCCCACACTTAAGATTAAGTAATGCCCTCATTACTTAAAATCAGTAAAATTTAAATTCGAGAGGGCAATAGTGAGAAAAAGGAGTTCGAAAAACCTAGGTACAAAAACCTGGACATCATGGAATATAGGTGAGCGATGGCGCATCCTTCATTCCTTGATAGCGATGGCGCATCCTTCATTCCTTGATCTTCATCACACAAATTCTAATTTTATAGGTATCTTGCTGAATTTTAATGCTAGTGTCACTAAAACCTTGAAAAACATCGTGCACTTTTATTAACGCATCATGCACTCGACTCGACCCCAAATTTAATTCCTAGTAGGGTTAAACTCCCCCACACTTTATCGGACGAGACGTGAAGTCGGTGGAAAAAGTTTCACGAATCAGAATAGTGAGCCAATCATTTACACCTCGGGTGGTGTATATTATATGTGATAAATCCTTTTTTAGTTTCCCGAAAAAGGATAACCTAACCTGAGGGTTAACATATGACTCCCCTCTAAGTGCGGTTTTCAGTAAAACTTTTATTCTTGTTGGTGGATCTTAGTCAAATGGGTCTTTATAGATTGTCTTCCCCAAATTGACATCCTCTGGAATAAGCGTGGACCCGCTGTGAATCTCAACTATTGAGCGGGGCTCAATTTCCAGCTTCAATTCCTTTAATTCTTCAGTGGTAGGTTCATAACTATTAGCCATGAGAACGAGTAGCAAACCGTCTTCCTCCTTTACCACAATCTCATCTATATAACTAGAAGAGTAAGAATGTAACTCGGGGAAATCCTGCAAAAGCTCGAAAAGTGGATCTAAACGAGTACATTTTTCAACTATCAGTTCGTCTTGCAAAATAGATTGTGAAGTTATAAGTTGTGGAGCTAGACTGGACTCTGTCACATTTGAATTTTCTTGAAACAGAATCAATGGTGAATAATGATCGGTAGCAAGTTGCACAGTGGGTAGGGGACTCGAATGTTTTACGTTTGAATTCATGCAGCATTGCCAAGACCCATAAAAACACGGGCAGAAACCTTCGACTATCATCCTCTCTTTCATAGACATGTTTTTAGTGTTAACCACAACTTCATTTTCTTCTTTCTCTTGGTACCCCTCGTTAACACTAGTAGATAAATATAATTTGATTAGTTTCCTCTGTTCTACTCTCATTCTCTCACCCATTGTCATATTCCTGTGGTCAACCATTTTCATGCAACTGACAAAAATTAGAAAAGAATAAAAGCACCGACACTAAACAGTGATAAAAAAATAAAATAATAATAAAAAAATCTAAAAAAATAAAAAATATTAATCACAACTTAGTAAACAATTCTTATCTTGACACAACTGTCCCCGGCAGCGGCGCCAAAAATTTGATGTGTGAAACGTGGTATATGAATTGTTGTATGGAAATTACCGGTTTTAAAGATTATACACACTAACGGGAAGTGTATCCGATCGTGTAGTAGTAGAGATAATGGTAAAATCCATGTATCGTTCCAATGACAGTTATATGTGCAAGTTAAGATTGTATAAACTAAATTGAGTTTTAACTAGATAAAATGAAATCAAACAAATACAAGATATTGGGTTGCCGTTTAACGATGGTCAAATTAATAAAGGAATAAGTTTAAAGGACAATATTTTTGGTATTTTAGATTTATAAAAATGAAAAGATGTTTTTATATCAAATTAAACAAATATGCTCGTCTAGACTTTTTAACCTCGAATGTTGATTGTTGTTTTAGGATTAAGACTGGATTGATTGACTACGTACGAGAACTAATTAATTGGTTTACCAAGAGTAGTCTTGTGCAAACACTCAAATGGGATTACACGACGCAAGTGATGTTCTTGTCATCTAAGACCTCCTATTTGTAATCAATTAATTCAACTAGCCTAAAGACTTGAATGATGATCATGCCAATGATGTGTTGATCATGATCCACTCCTATGTCAACTAATGATTTAGCTTAGTTCATTCCCTTGGTCCGGTTAAATGCCCAATTTACCCAACCCAAGTAATCAATTTAATGTAGCAATAGGATCCTTATAAACGTCACTAGATAAGGCAAATTACTAACACCTATTAGTTATATGGAATTAAGTAATGAAAATATGTATAACAGATTCTAGGGAATTGATCGTTCTCCTAGACAACTACACATATCAATTAAGCTATACGAAAGTATCTACAAGAGTCGTTCTTACATTCCTATATAGATTAATCATTTGAACGCAACTTACCCCTTTTGGTAAAAGACGGGCAAACACTTGTCACTAGGTGCAAATCAATATACTAAATCAACAAGATGGTGTTTCTTAGTTGAACAAGTATACTGACTAATTGAATGGTTCTTGTATTCAAACATCAAACTATCATGCATAAGAACAATCAATCAACAAAGGTAAACAATCAACATCTCGATTATTAATCTAGACAAGCATAAAAAGAACTAGCTAACAATCATATTTAAAGACAATAACAAACTGGAAACAAAGATAGAATTCATTGAACTAATAAGAATCGACCTCTTGAAGCAATCTTGGATGATGATCCTGATGATTCTTGATTCTGGATTGAAATGATGGATTAGGTGATCCTGGATTACTCCAAGGATCACCTTGAATCGTAACCTCTGCCTCTGAAAATGACTGTGTAGTGGTGTGTTTTGAATGAGGCTGGACAGGGTTTTAAAAAGGGAATAATCTGCACCAAAAGTGGAGTGCGCCGAGCGCACTATTTGGGGTGCCTGAGTGCACTGTTCACCAACCCCCAAAAAACACTTTACAGCTCGAGTTTACGCGTTCAATCTGCTTTACAGGCTGGAGTGCGCTCAAGAGTGCGCCGAGCGCACTGGAGCAGCGCGCACTATTTCTACAACTTCCAGAATTCTCTGATCAAAATTTGGACGAGTGAGCTGAGTGCACACCCGTGGCGCACTCCTTGGCACACTCTACTATTCATCGACTTTTTGACTTGTTTTCGATCTCTGAGTAGTATCATCCAAAATCTTCCATATTTCTTCAATTACACAATGATTCTAACTATTTTACAATAAAATGGAATACAAACGAATATACTATGTTTACACACGAAATAAACAACGATAGAACTTGATATTGCGACTAAAGATATGTCTAATTTGAGCAATATCAAAAATGAGAATGAGATCAAGTGTGAAATGGAAGAATGAGGCTTGATATTTATAGTGGTGGTGGTGCTAGCTGACCGTAGGTTATGGGAGGGGACAAGGGGACAACTTTTTGCTTTTTGCATGGTGGTGGTCTAAAGGTGGTGCTTGTTGTTAGGATCCCATACGACATGTGTAGTAATGGTTAACAAAAATGCTAGTATGTTGGCTCATCTTAATGGGTTTTTATCCTACATCTTAATGGATCATAAATCCATTAAAGTTGGGCTAATTTAATGGTCCATTAACTAGAGTAGGGTGGGTCTAAGTCCATTAAGGTAAAAAGTCCAATAAGACTAACTAGTGTGCATTAGTAAATTACTAAGCGTAATTAAGCAACTAATAAGCCAAGTAATTGTCATTAGAAAATAACAATTAGTATTACGTAGTCATAGTATTCCAATTATGACAAAAGTTTAACGTGTACAAAGTACATAACTCGTTTTAAATGACAAGTGACACTAGCGATCGTAAAAGCATTCGAGGATCAAGTTAAGTGATTACACACTTAATAACACGTTGTAAGATATTAACGAAAGTAATTAATCATGAATAAAGATCCCAGAGCATAAACTAGCTCAGTACGCACATATACGCAAATTCTTGAAAGTATAGTGCACAAAAATATAAGTCGAAAAAGTCGGGTCATTACATTAAGTTCCGCCAGTGCTTTTGAATGCATCAAAAACATATTTTATCTTTTATATTATTTTTACCTATTAAAAGAAAATCATAATTATTAATACATTTTGTGAAACTAAATCTCGGCCATTAGATCAACCTTATTAGTGATGATCTCACCATTCAATTTCTCTGTTAGCTAAGAATTGTATGTCTCATGCTAATACTCACAAAATTTTACTATTATACACTCTCAGTCCTAAACTTATGGAGCGTGTTTGGATGATCTATTTTAGAAGCTTATAGGAGTTTTTAAAAAAATAGAGCTTATGATTTTAAAGCTTTGTTTAGTAATTCAAAAAAGTAGAGCTTATGAAAAAGTAGAGCTTTAAAAATAAGCTCCTCCCAATAAGGTTGAAAAATAAGCTCATAGCTTATGATATGTTAAAGTACATAACTATCATTTGAACAATTACTTAATATATATAATGTTGTCATTTTTCGTCAATTTACAACTATAAGCTCTAACTCCAGCTACTTTATCAAATACTTATTAAAATTAATAAGTTTTAAATTCAAGCTTAAAAAATAAGCTTCAGCTACCAGCTCCAGCTATTTAATCGAACCGCGAACGGGAGACGGCAAGACGTTGCGTGTCATTTTGTAAAAACGAAAAAAAACGTATTTCTTGGGCTCCAAGACTAGGGGCCGATCGGCCTAAGCTAATATAGCGGGGGCAATTTGTAACTTCACTTAACTAGGGAATTAATTTGATAAAATTCTCATTAATCATTAACCTAAACCTAAAAGTCATTCTTTCTTCCTCCTCCTCTCATGTACAGCGCACAACCAGCAGCTCTAGTCCATCACACCAATTTTTCACCATAACCCACCTTTGTTCAAGCCTAAACGCATTCTAGAAAACGTGAAGGAGTTCCAGGTAGCACACGGTTCGCTTTCTTTTTCCCGGTAGACTTCAGATTCATATCAATACGATTTTTATTGATTTAGTTATGAATTTATAAGATATATTAAAATCTGATTGAATACCGACGAACTTACGTTAATATATTGGTTTAGTGCGACCATTGTGTATTGGATTTGAGTTTCCAGTTTTTACAGTAAATACTTAAAATACGAAACTTTTGGCACTGGCTACGTGTTAATCTGAGCTGTGGATATTTTTCTAAAAATTCTTAAAGTTACTGCAGTGGTTATTGTGATTGAAATGAGTTCAAAACTAATATGTATTTTGGTTCTTAACATTGATTGAGTTTGACAATTGTTTTAAAACAAATTTTTAGTCAGTGTTGACTAGCTGACCTAGGTTGATTATTGAGTTGATTTTTGTTGACCATTTGTCGAACCTTTAAAACAAACGCGTACGAGTTTTATATTATAGAACTATAGTATTTTAATTATTATAAAGATTGGTGTTTATATAATGAAATGAGTTTCAAATTTGGACTTGGTTATTAAAAGAGTCGACTATTATTTTGGAATGGAGAAACGTTGACCTTCACGAAAGAGTTGACTTTTTGGGTTGACTTTTCGTTGACTTTTCTTGACTCTCTATTATTAGTACGGAACATTATCTTAATTAATAAACTAACTTAAAGGGGTAAATTTTCTAATTCAAAGGTTAAAGTTGGCCTACTTTTAATTTAAGTTAAACATCTCATGCAATGAATTCTAGAAATAGAAACTTTTCTAATTACATTTCATTAAACATGAAATGGGTTGATTGTTGGTCAAACTTGTGCATTTAAGACTATGCACGACATGACATGACTTAGAATACATGAACATAGTTTTGACCGACACATATCTTTAGGTTGAGTACACGGGTCAAGTTACGACAGCTTATGATTCATTTGTCGAACACCTAGCTGAGCGCTTTAAGGTGAGTTCACAGTCCCACTTTACTGTTGTAAACTTTTGGGATGAGAATACATGTTGTTTTGAATTTTTTTTACGATATAGACACGAGCATTTAAACTACGTATGCATGAGTTACAGACCAAAAACTCCTTAGCTCGAATATGTTAGATTACTTATGTAACATCCTCAGACAGGGCTTAGATGTAAAATGACTATTTTGCCCTTAGGCATAATTGTGTGGTTAATTATGCTTTTATTTTAATTGAATAGTTTATATTATTTTATTATTTGGTTAAGACCAGTTTGTGACAAGGGTCACAGAACAGGTTCATTTATTTAATTTGGACTCCGTTAGGGCAGTCAAATTAAGTGCGAAAGTTATCAGATAACTGGTAAATACCCGTGTGTTGTAACTTATGGTTCCCAATCATGGTTGTAACCTATGCTCTATGCTTTACCTGTGTTCGTTTGCTTTATCTATTTGGTTTTTAAGAATAGATCAATTATAAATTGTGTATTATTGTTGTAACGTATGCCCTTGGTCATTGTTATTTGCATAAATCATCCGATGCAACATATGTAAACTGACTTTTAATATCTTTTTCTACAAGATGCATCGGTTGGAGCTCTTTCGTATTATGACAATGTAGGGAAATTTTGCATTTGATTACGCGTGTAGCCTATCTCGAGGTATGTCTGGGGGTATTATTTCAATTTGGGACCCGAGTCATTTCATTAAAGAAAGTATTTGGTGCGACGATAATTACGTGATTGTGAAGGGCAAATGGGTGACTTCCGATTCGGTTTTCTATATGGTTAACGCATATGGACCTCAAAGTCAAAACGCAAAGGTGTTGTTATGGATTAGACTCAGATCGTTTATGTCAGATCATGCAGGTGAATACATATTTTTTGGGGATATGAACGTGGTGCGAGACGAAAGGAAAAGGTTTAGTTCTGTATTTCATCGGGAAGAAGCTATGAATTTCAATACCTTTATTAGTGATACCGGGCTCACTGATGTTGCCTTGGATGGTAGAAGGTTTACTTGGTTCAACAAAGCGGCCACAAAAATGAGTCGGATCGATAGGGTGTTAATATCATCAAACATGATCAACATGTTCCCGGATTCCAAACTTGTTGCTCTTAACCGCGGTTGCTGTGATCATCTCCCTTTACTTTTTCATAATGTTAAACAAGTCCTTTACCTTTCAGGTTTTATAACTCTTGGCTAAATGTTCTTGAGTTTGATGATGTTGTTCGTGGAGCAATTAACGATAGCAATGATGGTGATTTTGTAACCTTTCACGACAAGTACAAGTTTGTAAAAGATAAAATAAAGTCTTGGGCAAGAAAAAGAAGATCTACACAGTCCACGAGCCAAAAAGAAGTGATGGATCGTATCAACGATATTGAAATTTTGATTGAAAATGGTACTGCTACGGACTCACAGTTAACGAAAAGATGTGATTTGTGTCAAAAATTAGAGTTAAATGGGACGTAGAAGGAGACGAGAATAAGTTTTTCCATGGTAAGCTAAAGCTTCGGCATAACAAGCAAATGGTGCGTGGTATTAATATTGATGGGGAATGGGTGACAGACCCGTACCTCATTAAAAATACGTTTCTAGATTTTTTCAAGAACAAGTTCAAAAGGGGTGACCATGCTCATAATGTTCCTGAGTTTATTCCTTAAAATTGTTTGAACTCTAATGATAATTTATTGCTCGAAAAAGATGTTATTGAGGAGGAAATTCGGGAAGTCGTTTGGGAGTGCGGTAGTTATAAAGCTCTGGGTCCCGACGGGTATTCATTCGTGTTTATTAAAGCTTATTCGGAGATCATAAAATCCGATTTAGTGTCGTCGGTTGTTCAGGTATTTTGTGACTATAGTATGCCAAAAGGTTCTCTGTCCGCGTTCATCACCCTCATTCCAAAAATTGCATATCCTACATCTTGCAAAGACTACCACCCTATTTCGTTAATCGGGGTTCAATATAAGTTATTACAAAAATTTTGGCGAATCGTATTTCTAAGGTGATTGATAAAATTATTTGTAAGTAGAAAACGGCTTTCATTGCGGGTCACTAAATTCTAGACCGGCCAATGATTCTAAATGAGACTAGTAATTGGTATAATTCATTGAATCACAAATTGATGAATCTTGAGATTGATTTTAAGAAGGCCTACGACACGGTGAATTGGAACTTCTTGGATCACATGTTTCGTATATTGGGTTTTGGTAAAAAAAAAATGGAGAAATTGGGTGAAAATGTGTTTGAGATCGGCTAGAACATCCATTCTCATTAACACAAGTCCCACATTTAAATATGAAGTTCAACGCGGTCTTTGACAAGGTGATCCGGTAAGCCCTTTCTTATTTTTAATTGTAATGGAAGGCCTTGATGAAGCATAAAATCGATCAATACCTCATTCAGGGTGCTTCGCTGGGTCATAATTTGATAAAGGTATCTCATCTTTTATATGTTGACGATGCTATTTATTATATCCGAATGGAACAAACCATGTTTGGATAACATTATTTGTGCTTTTAATGAATTCTTTGGTTATTCGGGCCTTAGAATTAATGTTCATAAGTCCAATTTATATGGTTTGGGTGTTCCCGAAATCGAGGTTGATGATTTTGCACGAGATGTGGGTTGTGTTCGTGGTAGTTTTCTTTTTAATTATTTGGGCCTTCCTACAGGTGTTAATATGAATCGCAAAGCAAATTGGAAACCATTGGTGGATCGTTTTATGAAGAGACTTTCCGGATGGAAATCTAATCTTTTATCTATAGGTGGTAGATTAACGCTCACAAAGTAAGTCCTGGGGAGTATTGGGATTTATTTTCTCTCGTTATTTAAATGCCCGGAAGGAGTTATCAACGAATTAGAGAAAATTAGAGCCAATTTCTTTTGGGGAAGCAGCGACGGTAACAATAAAATGCATTGGGTCAATTGGAATCAAGTGTTATCGTCGCGTGAAAGTGGTGGTTTGGGCATTGGTAGTTTGCGGGCTTATAATCACGCTCTCCTATTCAAATGGATTTGGCGATTTGTTAAAATTCCGGACGCTAAATGGGATGAAGTGGTGCGGTCTGTTTATGGGCCTTGTATTGGGCATGGGGGTTGACAGATTCAAGGAAACGGTATTGGGGCCAATATTGTATTACTTTCTCATAAAGACATCTCTAAAGGCATTGTTCCAGCAAATGCTTTACTAAGAAAAGTTGGTGATGGGTGTAATACACTTTTTTGTAATGATAACTAGACGGGTTAAGGCTGTTTAAATGTGTTGTTCAACAGACTATACCACTTGGAAATCGACAACAACTGCAAGTTATCGGAAAGACTAGTGGACGGTAATTGGTGTTGGGCTTGGAATCGGTCAGACATAGGGTGCAGGAATAGGGAGCAACCCGTAAAGATGGTGTCCGAGATAGGTAACATTTCTTTGTCTAATGAAGCAGACTTGGTGTTGGAATATAGTAGATGACGGTTTGTATAAGGTATGGAGCACTGCATTCGGTTACATATTGATAATATTATTCTCACTCATTCAGAGTTGCAAACTAATTGGTACAAATTACTCCCACGTAAGTTAAATGTCTTCGTTTGGAGGTTAAGTTTGAATAGGTTGCCTACGAGGTTGAATTTGTCGAGTAGGGGTATTGAGATTCAACAGATCAATTGTGTGTTATGCAACTATCTTGTTGAATCTATTGATTATGTGTTGTTTGAATGCACGGTGGCTAATGATCTTTGGAGAAAGCTTCGTTTATGGTCTGGCGTTAGTATTCCCATATGTTCATCATGGGCCGATTAGTTGTCTTGGTATAATGGATGGCATTCAACTTCCGAATTGAAACAGAGAATGTACGTGATCGTGGTGGCTTTGCTTTGGTATCTTTGGCGTCTACCCGTTGAAGAAGAATGATCTTTTTGACTGTATTCGTATTATGCCTTTTAATTGGATTTGTAATAGAGGCAAAAATAAGATATGCTGGAACGGCTCTTAAAGCCGTTGTAATTTTCATTGGCGCCTTCCTAGTTTCTCGCTAGGGAGGTTGCTTTTTATTCTATGAATAAATAAATTTTGCTGGTAAAAAAATAGATTAATTATAAATTATGTATTATTGTGGTAATGTATACCCAGGTCAGTGTTATTTGCATAAATCATCCGATGCAACATTTGTAAACCGACTTTTAATATCTTTTTCTACAATTAGGGTTTTAGATAATTGCAAATTGGTACACTACGTGCATCCTAATTTCTAACATAATTATCAATTTGCAATTTGATAATTATCATCCTACTGGTAATAAGTGCTTTTCCTTTGTATTTAACGGAGGGCAGAGGGCTTAGATAAGAAGAATAAGATCAGGAATGTGGTATGTAACTCTATTTGTTTTTTTCTTAACCTGGATACACTGACTAATTTTGGCGAACCTCCGTGACCGAGGAAGAAAAACTTTTGTGGTTGCCTTTGAACCCTTGACCTTCATATTGGAAGGCCAGGGTGTTACCATGCCACCACCACCCCCATGGTTATGTAACTCTATGATTTGTAGCACTCGAATACAGTGTGGCGGAAGCAGGATTTTTCTTCACCGGGGGTGAATTTTTTTTTTAAAACCGTAGCAACTTTTTTGGGCAAAATACGGAGTTTTTGGGACAAAAATTGGAGGTTTTTAGGCAAAATTTTGAGGTTTTTGGATAAAATTTGGAGATTTGTGAGCAAAATTTGAAGGTTTTGGGGCAAAATTTAGAGAATTGTGAGCAAAATTTGAAAATTTTGAGGCAAAATATGTAGGTTTTGGGGCAAATGGCTTTTGAGTTTGGGGCAAATGACTTTTGTGTTTGGGGCAAAATAAAAAAAATCCAAGTCGAGCGCCCCCCCTGCCCCCCTCCCCCCCCCCCCCCCCCCCCCCCCCCTAAATTCGCCCCTGCTCGAATACATATATAGTTAAGTCACCGGTTATAAATTTTGCATATGACTCAAGAGGTAGGTTAAAAGTCCATATTAGTTACAACTTTACAATGATTTGCTTTTGAGATGGTTACTTAGTACAAAAGTATAATTGATCCAAACTCGAGTAACAAAAAACAAGATAACAAATGGGCAGAAAATTAGAAAAGAAAATAAAGTATATATAAAGATCTTTTTTTATTTAATTTTCTACATATTAATAGCAACAAGTATCATAATTAAGTAATAAAAGATTATAGCTTTCCAATTAAAGAGCATATAGCCGATCGACAAAACATATAAAGTTTAATCAACAATAAAAAAAACTATTCAACTAGCAAAGTTGACAAAAATCTCAAAAACTAGTATTCTAAACCGATAAAAAAAATCGTATAGCATACATTCGTACGAAGGACAAAATATCTAGACCGCAATTATCTAGCCCACATGGCAATTTACCTATGTTGTCGTTTTCATTAAAATCATTCAAACAAATTGAAGCCTTTAATTGTGATCACTTGTAGAAGATGCTTTAGTATTGCTTTTTGGGTAAACCACAGCCGCATTATTATTGGTATCCAAGAATTTGTCTTCTTCTACTCTTGCTGAATCAGGATTAATAATAGGCCAACCATGACCTATCGCGAGTGAGGGACTACGTGAACGGTGAATCAATATACCGTCTCTATATTCTACCCCCGGTAACAGGTAAAACTGGTTGTTGCAACTGTACATGAATTCTCTGAATTTTGGTGGTAGACCGTACCTGCGACAATAATCATACGGATGCATTGTTTTTGAATACCGATTACTGAATTGGTAGGTTGTATATATACTAATTCGTTAACCAGCAATTACTTGTATTGCAAGGTAGTATTAATTACGATTTCTATAAATCTAATGCATAAATATCGGATTAAATACATGTGAAAGATCACATAATTATTTAAAATTAGCTACTAATTAGTGTTTTTGGTATGTTTAATTGTATTTGTATTTTTGATTAAAAGATCTGCGTAATTAATTTTGGGCTTTAATGTGGTTCTAATCATGGACTATATAAAATAATGAGGTGGGCTTATGGGCTCCATTGTGGTTTGAATTATGGACCGTATAAAATAAGGAGATGTCTGTGATTGGTTCTCATGGAGTCATGGGACAAATATTAAACTGAGTTCTCACTTTTGCCCGTTTCGTCCATGTGTTTTTCACTTTTTACCTGTTTCATCACTGTATTTTATTTTCTACATTTTTCATCTTTAAAAGCGTTTTAAAGTCTCAATTTCATCTCTCACCCTAATGAAAGTTAAATGAGTCCGTTAAAACTATTCACAGGGAAATAAAACTTCTAATAAAGTAATAATTAGTGAATGTACGTTAGGGTATATTATGAAAGATCTGACAAAATATATTTTTTATATATATCAATGTCAAAAACAATATATAACATAAGATATGTGCGAAAATTAACCAGAAGCAGTTCACTGAGGTTTAAAGTACAACATCTTCAAATTGCCAAAGTTAGAATATCCACATCATTTGATGATACTTTGTGAGTCATAATAAGCAGGTAAGATAAGTCAATCTGCAACCCGTATGACAAGAATATGCGATTGATGATAGCTCAATTCCTGTGTGTGTGAGACACCACAATTTTTTTTTTCCAAATCTTCTCCCATGTTTTTATCAATTTTCCTGCTTGACATGTTGAATTATTTCAAACACATAGTAGTACTGATAAGTTCTTGTGAAAGACTACACACGGTGTGATGCAGCATCGGGTTCAATTACTAATGGACTTGTGAAAGGGTTTGAGTTTAAGATGTTGGGTGCATATTTGGGAGTATATAATGGGCAGCCCAAGATGTATTGGGTTGGGCCTGGTTGACGTATACAATGACAGCACAATGAAAAAATAGTTGATCTTTCTTGGAGCCGAAGAATAATATTGGGAGTTAGATTATGATATATATTAGTTTCCTATTTTTATGTTTTTTAATTTTGGTGTTTATCTCTATTTACGTCCCCTACTCATATTATATATATGGGGATTTGTTTAATTTTAAAGTTAGTTTTTGATATTATATTTTGAATAAAAGTCACAGAAGCCGTGAAGGCATTTTGGCACATCTCCATATGAGTTGTTGATTACTTTCTTTTTATTGCTTAATAAAAAGTTGGTGACAATCATATTGGATTTTTATCTTTCGTTATTTTCTGTTTGGCCACGATTCTTACATTATTTGGTATCCAGAGCTCGGGTTTTGGCCAAACAATGTTTCGTGGAGATTATCGAGGAGACTATTACAGAATCGCCGATCGAGGCAGCGATGGGGATAATCGTAGACGCGCCGAAAGAGGCAACGAAGACCCTCGAGACGCAGAAATTGAACGATTATATAAGCGAATCGCCGAGTTGGAACTGAACCAACAACGATTCCCTGCGCGGTACGATTCGGAATGAATCGATTCAGATTCCAACTATGATACAGATGGTGAGGATGGAGTATCCATCTATGATTCTGATACCATCTATGATATAGATGGTGATGATGGAGAATCCCTTTATGATACCGAACCCATCTATGATACTGATGATGGTGAGGAATCTTTTTCTTTTTTTGAATCTGATTATGAAAGTGATTTGGAGCTAGTTAGTAACAAAGACACCAATATGCACAATGAAGATGTTGATTTGAAAATTAATTTCAAAAAAGCTGATCTTGGTCTAAACAATATTGGTGAGGACCGCCTCCCTGTTGCAATATTTTGGCACTTTCATTGAAAATAATATTGTTCGTGTTGTTCGTAAGGATCTTTTAAAATTCTCAGTCCTTGAAGTTGTAGACTCGAGGACGAGTCTTTTCGAAGAAGGGGAGAATGATGCAGCATCGGGTTCAATTACTAATGGACTTGTGAAAGGGTTTGAGTTTAAGATGTTGGGTGCATTTTTGGGAGTATATAATGGGCAGCCCAAGATGTATTGGGTTGGGCCTGGTTGACGTATACAATGACAGCACAATGAAAAAATAGTTGATCTTTCTTGGAGCCGAAGAATAATATTGGGAGTTAGATTATGATATATATTAGTTTCCTATTTTTATGTTTTTTAATTTTGGTGTTTATCTCTATTTACGTCCCCTACTCATATTATATATATGGGGATTTGTTTAATTTTAAAGTTAGTTTTTGATATTATATTTTGAATAAAAGTCACAGAAGCTGTGAAGGCATTTTGGCACATCTCCATATGAGTTGTTGATTACTTTCTTTTTATTGCTTAATAAAAAGTTGGTGACAATCATATTGGATTTTTATCTTTCGTTATTTTCTGTTTGACCACGATTCTTACATTACGGTGTGTTTGTATATGAAGTTATACATACATTTTTGTACTATATAAGGTTACGAACCTGGTCAGGATGAAGTAACACCAGTCATATAGTCAACAAACTAGTTTTCTTGCTCAGAAGAATTAATCCTTCGCTTAATTTTATTTGCTTTCTTCAGAACATTTCCATTGAATTCTTCAGTATCTATCAAAAAAGTTATCATATAGTTTCTTCAAACCAAAATAAAGGAAAAATAAATAAATAAATATGGGAAGTTAAAAAAATCTATGGAAGAAGCTATGAGTTATGAAAGTATGAAAAAATATAAATACGAATAAATATGTTACCCAAGAAAGTATAATTTTGGTATTGTCATGTTCGCTTGGCCAAGTGCAGTTACAATTTGAGGCATGCCCTATTACGAGTTAAATTCGTTTATATAATACTACTAATTACCAAAGGAAATTACCCACCTTATTTTTTTAATTCAATTAGTTAAAGATTGTGTGAATAGTTCATATGAATAGTTTTAACGGACTCGATTAACCTTCGTTAAAGTGAGTGGTGAAATTTGGACTTTAAAATGCTTTTAAGGATGAAGAATGCAGAAAACAAAATACAGGGATGAAACAGCAAAAAGTGAGAAATACAACAACGAAATGGGCAATTTTGTCTTATTATTATTATTATTATTATTATTATTATTATTATTATTATTATTATTATTATTATTATTATTATTATTATTATTATTATTATAACTGAGTTGATATTTGCAGTTCCTTTTTAGTGTTCACTTAGATAATACATTTTATTTTTGTTACTGAAAAAAATCATGTATAGTTCAAAGATATGGATGTTAAGTATGACTTGAAAACTATATGAATATCTTTGTTGAGATGGTTATAATTGATCATGTATTTATTGTTTTCAGGTTGGCGAAGGAGTTTTGTTTGTAGTTGAAATTTGCGATCGTTTTTCTGCCTTTGATTAAGATAAGGTTTTAATTGTTTACATGTTCTGAATTAATGTAGAATTTTTATATGTTGTATCAGCTCCATACTCTAATTCAGGTGTGGTGGTTGTGGACGGGTCAAGGACTACAAGTTCAACCTCTACTGAATTTGGGGGTACATTATTTCAGTTCTTCCATATTTTATAATGTATTTTTATTGGTTTAAAAATGTGTTGCTACAGAATGACACTATAAACTGAAGTTGTGACGTGTTTAAGCGGTTGGTGGCCTGTCTCATTTAAGGGATGTCAGGAGTTCGACCTCCGTTGACTACATATTAACCCACATTTCATCCCTGCAAGTAAAACTAACCAAATATTGCCAATAATATGAACATATACACATGACACGTGGTTCTTAAGTAACATGACAATCAGATATATATTGCAATAGATGCACTGCTATAGTTTTGGTTCAATTTATAGTTTGGGTGATAATGATCAAATATATATTGGAATAGATGTACTGGAGTTGGGGCCTTGGGGGGTATAAATTGAGCTGGATGTGATTATGTGGACCTATTGGAGTGCGAAGTTCGAATTAAACAAGGTTTGCTAAATCTGTGAAACTTGTGACTGCGAGTTTAGAGTTATGGTTGCAAGAATCACATCTGTGCTGAGAAAACAAAACTCGCGACCACCAGAATTTCATCGCGGTCGCGAGAATGGTTCTGATGGGAGAAATTTAGAATTGAGTTTTCTTGCTCGCTAGATTTGCCTATATAAACACCGTGTTCATGAAATTAATAGTGAAAAATCTCTGATTTGTGCCCGTGGACTAAACCCTTCTCCGTGTTTTGGAGTTGAATATAACCATGTTAAATCCCGTGTCGTTTTATGTTTTTATTTATCGTTGTTCTTTATTATTCGTTTGTCGTTCGTAGGTATGGTGATTAGTATAAATCACCTGTCTTGTTGGGTCCTAAATCCTAACAAGTGGTATCAAGCTCTTCAAGGTTACGAGTTCGGGCATGATGGCGAATTCAAAGCAAGTGTTTTCGATTTGGTTGATGAATCGGTTTTTTCATCAAGGTTATTAAAACGATAGGCTTAAGGATTTGTTTGCAACATGAATCGAGACATTGTGACTTAGTTGTTCGCGGTAATCTTGGGGTATGTCTATGTATCCATGAAGATTGATCACACCAAGGTTAGTCTGATCATGGCTTTTATGATGCAATTAGTCGACGAATTGTAATATGATAGTGATGGTTCGTGAAGGGTTACAAAGTCAAGGTCGGGTTCGATGGGTTCGTTGCGAAGAGATTTTTTGGGAGATCTGGGTGTCCGATCTGAGTTCTCGTTCTTCGCGATCCCGTGCGAAAGAATGATTGAACTTTCAAATTCGGAGTTCCAGGAGCTGTTGTAGTAGAAAATTAGTAGCGGGTTCGTTAACCGTTGGATCGACTTGATTTTTGGTGTGTGGATAGTAGACTTACTGATCTACACGTGGTAAAAAATTTAAAGCTGATCTGACCGTTAAATCTTAAGATATGATTTTTCGAATCTGGGAATTTTTCAGGATGAAGTTTTTCGGGTTTGATGACGAGAGTGCGAGATGGTTTTGTCTCGGAAACTTCGAGCGATACGAGCTATATTGTAACAACCCAAACCAATAACCAACCGAATACGCGAAACAAAGTTTTTTTTTTTATAACAGTTGAGTGCGCCGCGCGCACCACCTCAGGGTGCGCGGCGCGCACAGGTCAGTTTTCAGTTCTGTCCGGTTTCGCAACTTTTCAAATAAAGATCTCCCACTTCCCGATATATTTAGACGAAACGCTTTTCACAACATGTCATAATAGTTAAAACTCACACGATTCAATAATAAAATGAGTTTTACAAAACGGGGCCCACATCGGCCGTTTTACGAGTTTCATACAAAACACGAGTTTCGACCACATTAGTTTAAATTCCAAACGATACTAAGAGCATGGTGTTTGGGGTTAAACTACCCAAATCTCGGTCGAACTCCAAAAGCTATTACATCCAAAAGCGTCCCCTATCAAACAAGCGGGAATCTCTAATCCAACCGTACGCCCTTACTCTTGTCAACGCCCGAGCCTATAAAAAGATAAACAACTAGAGGGTAAGCTAAAGCTTAGTGAATGCAATATTTATACATATACATATATAACTTACTTACTTGCAAACACTTACAACAATCCGCATACATACTAGCAACATAATTAGCATACCTTTATAATGTATAAAGCTAAATCCTCGATAACATAAGCTAGTATAACAATATCATATAACGCAACAATACAATATGTTACAACGCAATACATAAGCATTGATGTTCACAACATCCATTAGTATTCGAATCCCAAGGCTAGCCCAACGAATGCTATCATCAACATCGAACTTAATTCCCATTCGTCCAAATAAATGTGGTATCGTCAACATCGAACTTAAACCCACATATGAGGTATCGTCAACATCGAACTTAAACCCTCATCGAATTTCACTACAATAGCGGTATGGCTTCGTCAACATCGAACTTTAAATCCATACATGAGGTATCGTCAACATCGAACTTAAACCCTCATCAAAACGAACCAACAATATACTCTAGGTTATGGTATCGTCAACATCGAACTTTAACCCATACCCCACAAGTAAATAAATCATATACATACATATATAATTATTTCACTCACCTCAACGATTTGGTGATGATTTTATACTTCCGAATGCTTCAAAGCCAAGTACCTAATACAATAAATACTCAATCAACGAACAAACTTGTTGGGCTAAACACCAACAATTCACTCAAGTGCATTTAATGACTTAAATGCATTAAATGCCCCATTTTCACCAAAACCGCCTTTAAGGATCAAGACCATCGTCAATTACTTAAAAGCTAGTGATTAAGGTCTATCAACACTAACTATAACACAATTAGGATAATTCATACCCATAATCCCCAACTTGGTCAATCATTAACCCATTTGACTCATTTAAAGTCAACACACCCATTTCGGGTCATTCACTAACCCAACTAACACCCATTTACCAATTAGCTAGGTGTGCTAGTAATTAACTAACCAATTAGGACTCATAAACATCAGTTAACAGTTTGAAACCCTAGGTTAGTTACCATTGAGTCTTCATGACTCCATCTTACCCAAGAACACCCAAAATCAACAAATATGGGTTTTATGTTCTTCATTTACCCAAACCCTAACCCTACACAAAATCAAAGTAAGGAAAACAAGATTTGAGCTTACCACTACAACCACAACGTAGCTAGTGAGTAGATGAATGACTTTAATACCCGCACTTTGGCCCGAGAACAACTTCTTCCTCTTGGATTTAAGCTTTCTCACTCAAGAAATCACACTCTCTCTCCAAAATTAAAGTGAAGAAGATAAGGTTGTTGAAAATGGAGTGAATGATACTCCACAAACTGACCTACTGGCCTTTAACTCGTCCACAGGTGAAATTACCAAAATACCCATCAAAATATCTGAATAAAAGAGCTGAATCCGGCTACAGTAGATAGTTCGCCACGCGCACTCTAGGGTGTGCGCTGAGCGCACTAAGCCCAGCTCAGCTTCTGACTTCTGTTCCACTTCACAATCATTCCCACACTTTATGTACTCAATTTACACTGTTGTACAATGAAGATTAGGATCTTACAACTCTCCCCCACTTGAATCGGAGCGCGTCATCGCGATCCAAGCCGCATGAAAAGAGGGAAGATAAACCAACACAAACTCTTCGGGCTCCCAAGTAAATTCGGAACCTTTACTACGACGCCATTGAACTTTAAAAGTTCTCACTTCTTTATTTCTCAACCTTTTGACCTTCTCATCGAGTATGGCAATCGGCTCCTCAATATATTCAAACTTATTGTTTAGCTCAATCTCCTCTAACGGTACCCAAGATGAATCATCCGCAAGACACTTGCGGAGATGGGAAACATGAAATGTATTATGGATCCCCGCAAGCTCTTCGGGTAATTCCAAACGATACGCGACTTCACCAACACGAGCTAAAACCTTAAATGGTCCAATAAACCGAGGAGCTAACTTTCCCCATTTTCGAAACCGAATAACACCTTTCCATGGTGAAATCTTAAGCATCACCATGTCACCTTCTTGAAATTCGATCATTCGTCTACGCTTGTCGGCATACGACTTTTGTCTATCTTGAGCCTTTTTCAAATGATCCCGAATCATATCAATCTTGCTACTCGTTTCTAAGACCAAATCGGTACTCCCAATTTCTTTTTGACCAATCTCACCCCAACAAATCGGAGTTCGACATCTTCGCCCATAAAGCATCTCATAAGGTGGCATCCCGATACTAGTATGATAACTATTATTGTACGAGAATTCCACCAAAGGTAAGTGCTCATCCCAACTACCACCGAAATCAATAATGCACGCCCGTAGCATATCCTCCAATGTTTGATTCGTACGTTCGGTTTGACCGTCCGTTTGAGGATGATACGCCGTGCTCAATTTTAATTGTGTACCCATATCTTCGTGAAAATTTTCCCAAAACCGAGATGTGAAAAGGGTATCTCGATCCGAAATAATAGATATAGGAACCCCATGTCGAGCGACTACCTCTTTGATAAACAATTTAGCCAAGGTCTCCGACGATATCGCTTCCCGAATGGGAAGAAACAAAGCACTTTTAGTCAATCGGTCAACTATCACCCAAATTGAATCAAATTGGGTTCTCGCCGTCTTTGGTAACTTTGTGATAAAATCCATGGTAATGTGCTCCCATTTCCACTTCGGGATTTCTAACAGTTGTAATTTACCATACGGCTTTTGGTGTTCGGCTTTAACTTGCAAACACGTGACACATTGCTCAACATACTTAACAACATCACGTTTCATGCCCGGCCACCAATACTCCTTCTTTAAATCAAGATACATTTTTGTTGAGCCCGGATGAATGGAATACTTTGACTTATGTGCTTCATCAAGTAGCACTCATCGATAATCCCCCATCTTAGGCACCCACACTCTTCCTTGAAAATACAACAAACCACGCGAACCCATAGTAATGAATTCCGATTGCCCCATAATTCGTTCCGCATGCTTGTTGTGATCGTAAGCTTCAATTTGAATCACACAAAGTTTTTCAAGAAAATCGTTAGTAATAATCATACGTAACAATCCTAATCGTAACGCCGGGTGGTGACTCTTTCGACTTAATGCATCCGCGACCACATTCGCCTTACCCGGATGATAAAGTATTTCACAATCATAATCTTTCACCACATCCATCCATCTACGTTGACGATAATTCAAATCTCTTTGATCAAAAAGATGTTTCAAACTCTTGTGATCCGAATAAATCGTACACTTGACACCATACAAGTAATGGCGCCAAATTTTCAACGCATAAACAACCGCCGCCAACTCAAGATCATGAGTAGGATACCTCGTTTCATGTTCCTTTAATTGTCGAGAGGCATACGCGATGACTTTACCTCTTTGCATTAGAAAACACCCGAGCTCATTTAAAGAAGTATCACAATAAACCGTCATGTCTTCCACACCTTCCGGCAACACTAACACCGGAGCTTGACATAACTTCTCTTTTAACAATTAAAAAGCAATTTCTTGCTCGTTCTCCCAATTAAATCTTGCGTTCTTTCTTGTCAATTTCGTCAATGGAGAAGAGATCTTAGAAAAGTCTTGGATAAACCGACGATAATAACCGTCCAATCCGAGAAAACTTTGGATTTCTGTAGGCGTAGTCGGTCGTCCCCAACTCTTTACCGTCTCAATCTTCCCCGGGTATACTTGAATACCATTTTCGTTCACCATATGGCCAAGGAATTGAACTTCCCTTAGCCAAAATTCACATTTGGAGAATTTAGCATACAACTTCTCCTTCTGCAACGTCTTTAACACACACCATAAATGAAGTTCATATTCTTTCATACTCTTCGAATAGACAAGTATGTCGTCAATGAACACAATTACCGACTTGTCCAACATAGGTTGGCACACTCGGTTCATAAGATCCATGAATGCCGCCGGTGCATTCGTAAGACCAAAAGGCATTACCACAAACTCAAAATGCCCATAACGCGTTCGAAAAGTCGTTTTCTCGATATCTTCCTCACGGACCCGCATTTGGTGATAGCCGGACCGTAGGTCGATTTTGGAGAAATACTTGCACCTTGGAGTTGGTCAAACAAATCGTCAATCCTAGGCAAAGGATAACGATTCTTGATCATCACTTTGTTCAACTCCCGATAATCGATGCACATACGCATACTACCATCCTTCTTCTTCACGAATAAAACCGGAGCGCCCCATGGCGAAGCACTCGGTCGAATAAAACCCTTCTCAAGCAACTCTTGGGTTTGATTTAACAACCCTTGCATTTCCGTCGGCGCTAAACGATAAGGAGTTTTAGCAATGGGGGTAGCCCCCGGAACCAACTCAATGCGAAATTCAACTTGTCTTTCCGCCGGAACACCCGGTAACTCATCCGAAAAAACGTCTTCAAATTCACTTACCACCGGAATTTCACGAATGGATGGTGGCTCATCTCGAGTATCAACGACATGGGCAAGAAAAGCCATGCCACCACTAACAAGAAAACGACGTGCCCTTACAAAAGTGTATATCGGCACAAGTCTTCTCCTCTTATCGCCATGAATAATTAACTCTCCCCCACTTGGGGTCTTTACCCGAATAAACTTATCATGGCATGCAATATCGGCTCTATTATGATCGAGCCAATCCATACCAACGACGATATCAAAATCACCCAAAGTCATCGGAATGAGATCGATTTTAAAATTTTCGGCACCAAACACAACATTACAATTTTTACACACATCAACCACTAGTGCCGTCTTGCCATCCGCTATTTCAACTTCTACTGGACGACTTAACTTAACTAGCGGTTTATTTAACTTAGGCACGAATCTTGGAGAAACAAACGATAAATTGGCACCACTATCAAATAGGATTCGTGCCGGATTAGAGTTAACCATGAAAGTATCTGAAACGACTTCATTGGATTTCTTGGCCTCCTCATTCGTCATCAAATAGTTGCGACCCCTAGCCGTGCCCGCCGCTTTCTCCAACCGTTTAACATGATCGGTGTTCAAGTCGGGGCACTCCGACTTTCGGTGTCCTTCTTTTTTGCAATAAAAACAAGTGAGCTCGTTTGTTGAAGGAGGCTTTATACAATCCCGAGCCAAATGACCTCGTACCCCACAATTGTAGCAAGTAGGGATAAAGTTCCCGAAACCCCCCTTCTTCACACTATTTACACTTTCGGAACCCTTCTTGTTCTTGTTGGAAAAGTTAGAATGACTAGAACCTTCAAACTTTCTTTTAAAAAAAGTGAAATCGCTTTTTCTTGGAACCTCCGGCTCAAAACCCCGAGCCAATTCAAATAACTCTTCAAAAGACTTAGCCGCTCCTCGACTAATCTTACACTTATACTCATCATTCATGGTACGGTAGAAATCTTTCATTAGCTTGTGATCGTCACCAACATATTCCGGACAAAAACGAGTCTTTGCCAAGAAGGTAGACTTGAGAGTGACCAAGTCCATTGAACCTTGTTGCAAATTGTGCAACTCGTCCCAGATTCTATCAAGATCGGAAGAAGTTCGGTATTCTTGGAAAAATTCCTTCTTAAACTCATCCCATGTCAAGCTCATGCAATGCTCTTCACCATATAATTTGATTTTATCGTCCCACCACAACTTGCCTTCTTCGTGCAACATGCTAGACCCATACATCGTCTTCTTCTCGGGAGGACACTCCGCGGTACGGAACGCCCCCTCGATATCGGAAATCCAACAAGTGCGTTTCAATGGATCCCTCGCCCCATTAAACATCGGAGGTTGAGTATCCTTGAAATTTTTGTAGTGGAAGTCCCGCCTTCCACCCCCACCATTACCTTCACCCCCTTCGCCTCGAGGATAAATGTTTCTAGCCTCTAATGCCTCCTCGATCGCGGCATTCATTCGCTCATTTATCATTTCGGTTACTTGCCCAACAACCGACTCTTGGAAAATCTTTCGAACATCGTCAAGAAAATCCTTTTTAGCCTTTTAAAGATGGCCTCAACCTTGGCCGTGAGTTCAACGTCCTCACTCGTACTTCCGTCATTGGTGTCGTGTCCATTTCTCATCTTCATTCTATAAAACGAAGTAAATTAAGCAACGAAACGAAAGGACTTAACACGTATGTATATACATATACACCACACTATCCCATCTTGCTCAACAATCGTCGTACATCGCTTGTTCGACACGATTTGAACCCGTAACAATGGTAGCTAATCATTGTTACGCGAGCACGTCGCATTAACTTGCTAGTACAACGTCTATCTCGCTTGATGATTGCTAACACAACACAAAACAATTAGCGCAAGGTTAGTTCACATAAACCTAAACACTAATCAACTCCCGGTCCGACCCGTCTCCTACAAGTCCCGCATAAAGCGCATACAAAATAAGTCTAAGTCTAGGCACCTATCTCAAGTCGACTAAATCCCTTAGACCATGCTCTGATACCACTTGTAACAACCCAAACCAATAACCAACCGAATACGCGAAACAAAGTTTTTTTTTTTTTATAACAGTGGAGTGCGCCACGCGCACCACCTCAGGGTGCGCAGCGCGCACAGGTCAGTTTTCAGTTCTGTCCGGTTTCGCAACTTTTCAAATAAAGATCTCCCACTTCCCGACATATTTAGACGAAACGCTTCTCACAACATGTCATAATAGTTAAAACTCACACGATTCAATAATAAAATGAGTTTTACAAAACGAGGCCCACATCGGCCGTTTTACGAGTTTTATACAAAACACGAGTTTCGACCACATTAGTTTAAATTCCAAACGACACTAAGAGTATGGTGTTTGGGGTTAAACTACCCAAATCTTGGTCGAACTCCAAAAGCTATCACATCCAAAAGCATCCCCTATCAAACAAGCGGGAATTTCTAATCCAACCGTACGCCCTTACCCTTGTCAACGCCCGAGACTATAAAAAGATAAACAACGAGAGGGTAAGCTAAAGCTTAGTGAATGCAATAATTATACATATACATATATAACTTACTGTAACGACCCGGATTTTTCCGATCGTTTTACACTTATAAGATTAATATTTACATAAATTAAACCTTACCAACATGATAAGCAATCCAAATTGTTGAGATTTATGTTTTTGAAAAGAGTTTTACACAACGTTTGACTGTCTAGTTGACCGATGATATCACGAACTATATAACATATGATAATTATACGTTTGTGTATATATATGTATATATACATATTTAACATGATCTTAGAATATTTTAATATCTCATTTTGTATTAATAACAATAAGTTATAAGTATATTTTGAAACTACTAACTTAAGTTTTCAAAACGATAACCATACGTAACGTTATTGGACATAAATACTTATAACCTATAATGTTTATACATATATCGTATATATAATGTATTTAATCACTTTTTAAAGACTTAAATACATAAAACAATATAAGTATATTCACAAAAGATAGCTATATTTGAATTATCATTCCATTTTTCACAAAATTTCTATACGTATATCTAGAGTACATGTACTCGTATCATACCTAGCTTCTATACGTATTTACTATTGGTATATACACATCAAATCACCACCAACCAGCCCTTGTTCATGCCTTATGTATAAGGTAACTCTCTTGTTCATGCCTTATGTATAAGGTAACTACTTTTGATGTTTAGTATGACTAATTACATAAAAATACAACATGAAATTTTGTCCATGTTTTTCCATTAATCATGTTTTTATGGCCTTAAATACATCTTCCATTTTCAAATTTTACTACCTCATTTCTTTAACCAAAAACACACTCTTAAGAAACTCCATAACCATTCAGCAAAGTTCCATGAAGATCTAGCTTCAAAAACCTTACT
This sequence comes from Rutidosis leptorrhynchoides, assembly GCF_046630445.1. Lineage (NCBI taxonomy): Eukaryota > Viridiplantae > Streptophyta > Magnoliopsida > Asterales > Asteraceae > Rutidosis > Rutidosis leptorrhynchoides. The sequence goes on from NC_092333.1 coordinate 548,585,498, forward strand.
TAATCACCATAAGAAAACCATACAAAAACACTTCAACAAATCCTTCCAAGAACACAAACTTACTTCCAATCTTTCATTCACTTCCATCACCCTTTTGATTCTAGCTTCTTACTCCTCTTTTGCAGCAACCTTGTCCAAGGAACTTGAGGTAGTAACTATGTTCATAACCTTATTCGATTCATATATATATAGCTATCTTATTTTGTGGTATAAAATTTTAACAACAAGAACATAGTTTGAATGTTTTCAAACTTGTTTGCAAACTAAATAGATCCTTCTAACTTAACTTTTAAAATACTTCAAGACCTGTAATATAACTTAAATATATGCTAATTTAACAAGGTAAAACTTGGTTTTTCAAAGAATACCTTAAAAACTGTTTTTACGACGTCGGAGTGCAACCGGGGACTGTTTTGGGTTGGATAATTAAAAACCATCTTAAACTTTGAATTGGAGGTTTATTTTCTGGAAAAATGATTTTTACTATGAATATGATAACACATAAAAATTTCATGATTTAATTCAAAGTATAAGTATTTTTAGAAAAATAATCATTTAAGGTTGTTTACATAAAGGAAAATGTTTAACTTCATAAGTTTCACTAAAGTTTCACCTATGCCGTGTGATTTTGAATACAAACTAAGGTATTTACAGTTCATAGTCTTAAAGAGGAACTCGATCCAAGGAGATGGCAAGTTGAATCAACGAAAACGGATTTGTAACGAAGAAACTATGACCGAAACAAAATTGGTTATCCAAGACTTGTTTAACTTCGGGATTAATTGGGAAAAATTAAATAAATCACATATTTCTAAGATAACATGATATTTTATATATATGTACTCATAATTCAATTTTATATGGTTCAGGATCACCCGTAAACAACACGAGAAGATTAATCATAAGATCCCATGATTGTACGCAACACGTCATTTGACAACACCGGTACTTTATGTACGCAACACGTCATTTGACAACACCGGTACCGTGGGTCAAGATTAATCTCGACCAATACATATACGATGGGGTTTTATTTATTTCGTTGGGGGTTTTATTTATCTCATTGCGGGTTTATTAAACACCTAAAAATGAACCATTAAAATTGAATTACTAACATCAGACTGCTAACTACGGACTAAGGAATTATTAAAAGTATTGAAAGTATTATAAGAATATATATGTGACGATTGTTTTAAAAAGAAAAGGTATTGATATATTATATATGGATAGGTTCGTGATATCAACCGGAAGACCAAGTCAAAAATATATATATCTTCAAGACAACAGTGAGTATATAGTCCCACTTTTAAACTCTAAGTATTTCGGGATGAGAATACATGTATTTTATGTTTTACGTTATGGACACAAGTAACTGAAAAATATATTCTACGTTGAGTTGTACCACTGGCATACTTCCCTGTAGCTTGGTAACTAATATTTACAGCGGTATTGTAAACGCGAATCCTGTTGATAGATCTATCGGGCCTGACAACCCCAACCGGACTGGACGACCAGTATTCAACGGTTGCACAGTACTTCGTTTTGTGACTACACTTGGTACGGTGTAGTAAGATTTCATAATAAAGGGAATATGCGACGTGATTAAATGTTAAGTATGGTTACCAAGTGCTCAACCACTTAGAATATTTTTATTAAACTGTTTATATATGAAATCTTGTGGTCTATATATATATTGCTGCCGGCATTAAACCTATATCTCACCAACTTTATGTTGACGTTTTAAAGCATGTTATTCTCAGGTATGAATTAAGTCTTCCGCTGTGCATTAGCTCATATTAAGGATACTATTTGGGACCATTTAAGCCAGGATTCAAGAACGTTGCACTCGAGTCATTGAAGATCATTAGAGACTATTTCTAAGTAAATGACAGATTAGGTCATTTGGATATCATGAAGTGTTAGGCGAACATGTCAACTTTTGATGTAATGATAGATTGCCTTTTAAGAATAAATGCAATGTTTGTAAAATGTATCCTATAGAGGTCAGGTACCTCGCAATGTTATCATATGTTATTGTATTCGTCCCTATGGATTGGGTCGGGTCGTCTCATGTGGTATCAGAGCGTTGGTCTTAGCGAACCAGGCCTTGCATTAGTGTGTCTAACTGGTAGTTGTTAGGATGCATTAGTGAGTCTGGACTTTGACCGTGTCTACATGTCAAAAGTTTTGCTTATCATTTCTAGTCGGAAATCATCTATTTATCATCCTTAGGAAACTGCCTGCTTATCATTCTTAAGTCTAGACACGTCTTACTGCATTTAGTGCATCGATAGTGTATAGACAAAATTCATATCTTAGCGTATCTGTTACTATAGACATTGCTTGACGTATTTCAAAAATTCTCCGTAATTCACGGGATTTCGGTATTATATATACATATGTAAATTATGTATTGAAGAGTACCAAACCCAATTTCTATAATCTATTCCATACCAAAAATTCATTTCTCCGACTATACAAGATGGATTCTTCATCCAGTTCGAATTCCTCCGACTTCGATAGCTACGCCGATATGGATTTCCATTCGAGCTCCGAGAACAGCGTCACCGGAATGGATCAACCAATTTCCCATCATCTATTCTGGATGAATTGGGGATGGGTTCGTAATATACTAAATCTCTGGAGGCAAGAAGAAGGTGATCCATTCCATCCACCAAATTGTCCTCTTAACGATGAACCTGAAGCACTTACCGGCGAACCTATTCGAAACACCATTTTCTCGCTCATTTCTAGAGTATCTCGTCATGACTACATACTATCCCATATTTCGAATCTTGTTCATTCGCTCGTTCCAACCGTCAATCATCCCGGTATAATAGTAGAAGTCAACGAGCTTCGCGCTCGGGTAGTGGCTTTAGAAAATACGGTGCGAAGGTTACAAACACCAGCAGCAGCACCAGCAGCATAATCTGTACCACCATCATCAACGCCGACAGTACTCTTGTCACCCCCAAAATCTCAACCTCACAAACTGTATCTCGGATAACAACATCACATACCTCAAAAACCTCATCGGAACTTCGAGTATGATCTTTGTTCTATATATTGTTCCACATTGATTATCATCGTTCTACGTATTGTTCTACATCATTTGTTTTCGTTCTACATAGCGATTATCTAATCTTTAATGTTTTAAAGATTATGTACTCCAATTCTAACCGAAAAAAAAAAATCAAATGAGTTTAATATCTTATTGACTCATTAAATTCATAATTACATCCGAAGAAATATATATGCAAGTATATTTTCATAAAGATTGTAATTAAAAATTCTTTCGTACAAACTGTTAATGATGAAAAATATTTTAACGGATAGGTAGTACCCGTGGAATATTTGGATTTCATATTAATAAGTTACACTGTACATTCTTCGAATCTGATTCAACGGTCATTTGTTATTCTACTTACAACCATCGATATACGTATCAGTTCACCCCAGAATAACCATTTCCATTTAAATTTCATATTTGAATTTTTACCTATCCGAATCCAACAAGTGGCATAAAGAAGAAACATTGGACAATTAAAATGAAATAAAATGTTGATTATAACATATGAAACTAAACAATTCTTCAAGTTTGCCACTTGATTTCATCCTAAACCTCATTTGTACTTCGACAATTATAATCCTCATTCAAATCTTTTCATGATTCTTGAAAACACCTCGATCGAGAAGTTGAACCAGCCGCACCTCGTCTACGGAAGAAAGATTTATGCATACAGTTATACACCTGAAACTTTCGAAACCAAAGTTATCGTTAAAACTTATCCGCGTCAAATTCCTTATCATTCATTGGCAAAAAAAAAACAACCTTACATTTCTCCTTTCAATATAAGTCGATTTTGTCACAGCTCCACTTTGATTTCTCAGTAGGACTACTCTTATTATAACCTCGATATATATACCTTGTCCTTTCACCGTTGTTACCAGAGAACCTTTCATATTCCACGACATCATGTACCAGCAGCTTGTCATCTTTTTGGCGGAATCCGCAATTAGTATTTTAAAAATCTCGCAAAACTTCGCAGTCATACCTATAACGTCTATTCCTAAGGATTTCATACTCCGAAGGTGAAGTTTCTGAAAAACACCCTGAATTATGAAGTAGTTCTTTAAATACTGATGAAGCAGCGAAAATTGTAAACGATTTTTAAACAGTCAAAAGTTTGATGATGAAGCACAGTGTGTTGATAAAACTCAGAAAAAGAGAAGAGTTGGAACCGGAAAACGGTTTGAGCAAAGTATGAAAGAAGTTGTGGATAAATCACAAGAACTGAATCTGCTTTCAAAGGATTCAAACGATTCAGTGCCTGCTGAAACCATTAGTAAAAACCCTACCCCTTATCCTAAACCTTTCCCGATGATATTCTTCATCATCATCTTATCTTAGATATTATAAGATATCTTCATATCTTCCGTTATACATATTCTCCATATTTCTGGAGATATTTTCACAACTATTCTTATCTGAGAATATTTATCTCTCCGTAATATCTGCGTTACAACATAAAAGAAACTGTGTTAGTTTCTAAGTTCTAAAACCTTCAAGTTTAAAATAGGAATGTTCTGAAGCAGTGTTGGGAACTGATGCATGAATTAGTATAATATAATGAAACTTGATCAACTTCATTATATTACAGTAAGTCATGTTAAGTTTCTAATGAAATGTGATGATTCACAGTACCATCATCATGTGCCATGTTACACGGCTCTTACATTCTATCCAATTCTCAAACATAATAGGAACATGTCATCCTGACAGTTCTATCTTTTCCGGGGTATTCTGGTAATTTGACAAATCAAAATTGTTCTATTACCATTTCTTTCTTAGAGCATTAGCTATACTCATTTCGAATCTCATATCTACAAATTCCGGACCATTACTCGCTTGACTCGAAGTCAGGAAGAGAAAACGAAAGTATGAAGCTTTGAAAAATAATGAAGAATACAAAGGCCGAAAATCACCCAGGATTTACAAACCGTGTATATCAATACGTATTGCAACGTAAAGACACGGGAGAATTAAAAATATTATAATTCCGAGGAAAGGATAGAAGTAAATAGATTCTTCTGGCGATAAATGAAAGAGAAGAATGAAAGATATGAAAGTTAGAAGTATAACAAGAATTAGAACGGGATGGAGCACTTAAAAGAATACTTTAAGGTATGAGTTGAAGGAGAAAGGATAGAAGATGTGAGTTGTGGAAATAAGGAAGAGAAGGAAGTGGATTTATAGCAAAATATTCGACAAAGAAATCGAAACAGATCGTCGCACTAAATCAAAGAAGATCTTGATCGCCAAAGAACCAAATCTTATTACGTAAGATTTTCCATAAATTCCGGAAATCAATTCTAATCACGTTATCGGTTCAAACAAATCCATATTTACTCAATTCACTCTTTTGTGATAGCTTCACTTGTGCGCTTCACTTGATCGAACCGTTGTATCTATACCTCCCAATAATGATAAAACTCCGTTATCACCTCATAGACGTCATGAAAACACCCATATTGTTATCCATGACGATCTCTATCAAATTTCGGGACGAAATTTATTTAACGGGTAGGTAATGTAACGACTCGGATTTTTCCGATCGTTTTACACTTATAAGATTAATATTTACATAAATTAAACCTTACCAACATGATAAGCAATCCAAATTGTTGAGATTTATGTTTTTGAAAAGAGTTTTACACAACGTTTGACTGTCTAGTTGACCGATGATATCACGAACTATATAACATATGATAATTATACGTTTGTGTATATATATGTATATATACATATTTAACATGATCTTAGAATATTTTAATATCTCATTTTGTATTAATAACAATAAGTTATAAGTATATTTTGAAACTACTAACTTAAGTTTTCAAAACGATAACCATACGTAACGTTATTGGACATAAATACTTATAACCTATAATGTTTATACATATATCGTATATATAATGTATTTAATCACTTTTTAAAGACTTAAATACATAAAACAATATAAGTATATTCACAAAAGATAGCTATATTTGAATTCTCATTCCATTTTTCACAAAATTTCTATACGTATATCTAGAGTACATGTACTCGTATCATACCTAGCTTCTATACGTATTTACTATTGGTATATACACATCAAATCACCACCAACCAGCCCTTGTTCATGCCTTATGTATAAGGTAACTCTCTTGTTCATGCCTTATGTATAAGGTAACTACTTTTGATGTTTAGTATGACTAATTACATAAAAATACAACATGAAATTTTGTCCATGTTTTTCCATTAATCATGTTTTTATGGCCTTAAATACATCTTCCATTTTCAAATTTTACTACCTCATTTCTTTAACCAAAAACACACTCTTAAGAAACTCCATAACCATTCAGCAAAGTTCCATGAAGATCTAGCTTCAAAAACCTTACTTAATCACCATAAGAAAACCATACAAAAACACTTCAACAAATCCTTCCAAGAACACAAACTTACTTCCAATCTTTCATTCACTTCCATCACCCTTTTGATTCTAGCTTCTTACTCCTCTTTTGCAGCAACCTTGTCCAAGGAACTTGAGGTAGTAACTATGTTCATAACCTTATTCGATTCATATATATATAGCTATCTTATTTTGTGGTATAAAATTTTAACAACAAGAACATAGTTTGAATGTTTTCAAACTTGTTTGCAAACTAAATAGATCCTTCTAACTTAACTTTTAAAATACTTCAAGACCTGTAATATAACTTAAATATATGCTAATTTAACAAGGTAAAACTTGGTTTTTCAAAGAATACCTTAAAACTGTTTTTACGACGTCGGAGTGCAACCGGGGACTGTTTTGGGTTGGATAATTAAAAACCATATTAAACTTTGAATTGGAGGTTTATTTTCTGGAAAAATGATTTTTACTATGAATATGATAACACATAAAAATTTCATGATTTAATTCAAAGTATAAGTATTTTTAGAAAAATAATCATTTAAGGTTGTTTACATAAAGGAAAATGTTTAACTTCATAAGTTTCACTAAAGTTTCACCTATGCCGTGTGATTTTGAATACAAACTAAGGTATTTACAGTTCATAGTCTTAAAGAGGAACTCGATCCAAGGAGATGGCAAGTTGAATCAACGAAAACGGATTTGTAACGAAGAAACTATGACCGAAACAAAATTGGTTATCCAAGACTTGTTTAACTTCGGGATTAATTGGGAAAAATTAAATAAATCACATATTTCTAAGATAACATGATATTTTATATATATGTACTCATAATTCAATTTTATATGGTTCAGGATCACCCGTAAACAACACGAGAAGATTAATCATAAGATCCCATGATTGTACGCAACACGTCATTTGACAACACCGGTACTTTATGTACGCAACACGTCATTTGACAACACCGGTACCGTGGGTCAAGATTAATCTCGACCAATACATATACGATGGGGTTTTATTTATTTCGTTGGGGGTTTTATTTATCTCATTGCGGGTTTATTAAACACCTAAAAATGAACCATTAAAATTGAATTACTAACATCAGACTGCTAACTACGGACTAAGGAATTATTAAAAGTATTGAAAGTATTATAAGAATATATATGTGACGATTGTTTTAAAAAGAAAAGGTATTGATATATTATATATGGATAGGTTCGTGATATCAACCGGAAGACCAAGTCAAAAATATATATATCTTCAAGACAACAGTGAGTATATAGTCCCACTTTTAAACTCTAAGTATTTCGGGATGAGAATACATGTATTTTATGTTTTACGTTATGGACACAAGTAACTGAAAAATATATTCTACGTTGAGTTGTACCACTGGCATACTTCCCTGTAGCTTGGTAACTAATATTTACAGCGGTATTGTAAACGCGAATCCTGTTGATAGATCTATCGGGCCTGACAACCCCAACCGGACTGGACGACCAGTATTCAACGGTTGCACAGTACTTCGTTTTGTGACTACACTTGGTACGGTGTAGTAAGATTTCATAATAAAGGGAATATGCGACGTGATTAAATGTTAAGTATGGTTACCAAGTGCTCAACCACTTAGAATATTTTTATTAAACTGTTTATATATGAAATCTTGTGGTCTATATATATATTGCTGCCGGCATTAAACCTATATCTCACCAACTTTATGTTGACGTTTTAAAGCATGTTATTCTCAGGTATGAATTAAGTCTTCCGCTGTGCATTAGCTCATATTAAGGATACTATTTGGGACCATTTAAGCCAGGATTCAAGAACGTTGCACTCGAGTCATTGAAGATCATTAGAGACTATTTCTAAGTAAATGACAGATTAGGTCATTTGGATATCATGAAGTGTTAGGCGAACATGTCAACTTTTGATGTAATGATAGATTGCCTTTTAAGAATAAATTCAACGTTTGTAAAATGTATCCTATAGAGGTCAGGTACCTCGCAATGTTATCATATGTTATTGTATTCGTCCCTATGGATTGGGTCGGGTCGTCTCACTTACTTACTTGCAAACACTTACAACAATCCGCATACATACTAGCAACATAATTAGCATACCTTTATAATGTATAACGCTAAATCCTCGATAACATAAGCTAGTATAACAATATCATATAACGCAACAATACAATATGTTACAACGCAATACATAAGCATTGATGTTCACAACATCCATTAGTATTCGAATCCCAAGGCTAGCCCAACGAATGGTATCGTCAACATCGAACTTAATTCCCATTCGTCCCAATAAATGTGGTATCGTCAACATCGAACTTAAACCCACATATGAGGTATCGTCAACATCGAACTTAAACCCTCATCGAATTTCATTACAATAGCGGTATGGCTTCGTCAACATCGAACTTTAAATCCATACATGAGGTATCGTCAACATCGAACTTAAACCCTCATCAAAACGAACCAACAATATACTCTAGGTTATGGTATCGTCAACATCGAACTTTAACCCATACCCCACAAGTAAATAAATCATATACATACATATATAATTATTCCACTCACCTCAACAATTTGGTGATGATTTTATACTTCCGAATGCTTCAAAGCCGAGTACCTAATACAATAAGTACTCAATCAACGAAAAAACTTGTTGGGCTAAACACCAACAATTCACTCAAGTGCATTTAATGACTTAAATGCATTAAATGCCCCATTTTCACCAAAACCGCCCCTTAAGGATCAAGACCATCGTCAATTACTTCAAAGCTAGTGATTAAGGTCTATCAACACGAACTATAACACAATTAGGATAATTCATACCCATAATCCCCAACTTGGTCAATCATTAACCCCTTTGACTCATTTAAAGTCAACACACCCATTTCGGGTCATCCACTAACCCAACTAACACCCATTTACCAATTAGCTAGGTGTGCTAGTAATTAACTAACCAATTAGGACTCATAAACATCAGTTAACACTTTGAAACCCTAGGTTAGTTACCATTGATTCTTCATGACTCCATCTTACCCAAGAACATCCAAAATCAACAAATATGGATTTTATGTTCTTCATTTACCCAAACCCTAACCCTACACAAAATCAAAGTAAGGAAAACAAGATTTGAGCTTACCACTACAACCACAACGTAGCTAGTGAGTAGATGAACGACTTTAATACCCGCACTTTGGCCCGAGAACAACTTCTTCCTCTTGGATTTAAGCTTTCTCACTCAAAAAATCACACTCTCTCTCCAAAATTAAAGTGAAGAAGATAAGGTTGTTGAAAATGGAGTGAATGATACTCCACAAACTGACCTACTGGTCTTTAACTCGTCCACAGGTGAAATTACCAAAATACCCATCAAAATATCTGAATAAAAGAGCTGAATCCGGCTACAGTAGATAGTACGCCACGCGCACTCTTAGGTGTGCGCTGAGCGCACTAAGCCCAGCTCAGCTTCTGACTTCTGTTCAACTGCACAATCATTCCCACACTTTATGTACTCAATTTACACTGTTGTACAATGAAGATTAGGATCTTACATATGTTTTCGAAGATGTGGGTTTGTTATGGAAGATCAGAAGAGTGTTTTTCTCTCAGGTTAGAGCGGTTGAATAATGAACAAGATGCATCAGGTTGAAAGTCGATAGTGGGAGTATCGGAGAAGTTTGGTGCTTGCGGGGGTTTGGAAACGGGATAAACAATGGTGTTTGGTCAATATCCGATTAGATGAATATGCAAAAGATCCTCTCCGTGTTTTTTGGTTAGTTAATTATTTGAATTGATACGTGTTTTTTCTATAATGTGTCCTTTGACACATTTAAAAAGCGTGGTAAACTATTTTTCTAAATAAATAAAATAGCATTTAAAAAAGACAATGAAACCATAAGAACTTGATATGCTAAAACAAAGGTTAAGCCTCGAAATACAATTTCATACAAACCACATGAGCAAAATTTCATATACACAAAATAACATATCCCGGGTAAAACTAGGTCAATCGAGTATATCATCGAAGAATCAAGTTATGAATAATATCAAACATTTATGGGGACAAAGAACAGAGTTGGCGTAGATAGTGTTAGCAACACTTCAACGAACAAGGATTTACTTTTTTATCAAGCTTAACTAGTTACTCCATATCAGTATATCACAAAAATACATAAACAACTTTATTCCCCCTTATCTAAAGCACAAACCTATTTGTCCGAACACAAAATGGGGTTTTCGCATTCAAGTAAATTTCGTGGGCCGGGGTGAAGAATTATGGTGCAAAAAGTAAGTCAAAGGTTAAGGTAGAAAAGAAGAATGTGCCAGATAATTCGTGTAGTCTACGAGATAGCATTGATGGTGACGAAGTGGCAGTTGCGATACAAAATTCTTTTAAAGATGCTCAAGAAAAAGGAGATTGTAAGTGGTCATATATGGGCTCGGGTTCGGGACGTTCGTTAGGACAAGGGTTTTTTTTGACGAGTTTAGAAATAGCAGTTTGAATCCCCTTTCGTTGAGTTCTATCGATGGTGACGGGACCGGAAACGGTGCGTCCTTTTCGTTCGAAGATGGTGCGGACAACGGCGTCCAAACCAAAACATCGTCGATGATGAGGTCCTATTTACGTCCCAAAAGTTGTGGTAAGGATGATTTGTCAGTTAGTGAGGTTTGTGTTACTTGATTACTGGTTATAAGTTTTGCAATATAATACGTCTAACGAGATAGGTTACAAGTACATATATATGCGCAATTTTTTCGATGGTTACGTAATATAAATGGGCAGACACGTAAGGTAAAGAATAATACAGTTTTACCAATCCAAGACATATAACTGATCCACAAAACATATATTTTTAAGCAACGATCATAAAAACTCGAGTGGCAAAGTCGTTCAATTGATAAGATGTTAAACTGATTATAAACAAAATACTATATAACATGGATTTATAACATGCATGCACATCCACTCTAACATAAAACATCATCAACATATTATATTATATAAGTATAAACCCACATGAAAATAGATTTATAAAATTTAAATCCTCTTGCACTGAGGTGGATCCGTTGCTATCTACGGGCAATGTTGTAGCCCTACACATGGGGCAAAGATTCTTCTTTGACAACCATTGTTTAATGCAATCAACATGATAACGATGTCCACACTGCAATCCACCCGTGTTCTCGTTTTCTTTGTAATCATTCAAACAGATTGCACACATACCTGCATCTCCTTTCGTTGTGCTCACTCGTAGATGCTTTAGCATCTGCTTTTCAGATAGACCAGAACCTTTATTGATCGGAAATATTTTATAGTGCGTGTTGTAACGAAAAATCAACAAGCCGTCTATATACTCTACCAAGTTTGGTGGAGGATATCGAGCCAATTGACATATTACAATTTCTACTAAGTTTGTTGGTAGATGATTTCGCATGTTGGGGTGAAAATTATACTGTCGATTCCATGTATATGAATGAGGTTGAGGATCAATAGCCCATGTGAGACAGTGTGTATTATAATGTAGAATCACTACACCGTCAATATATTCTACCAAGTTTGCTGCTGGAGTACGAGCCAACATACCGTGTACATCTTCTAGCTTGTGTCGTGGTATATTTCGCATGCTGGAGTTAAGCTCGTGTTGATCGCTCATCGTTTTTTAACTCTTCAAATTGTTATCGAACTAATTTATGAATTACGTACGAGTAGTACGTTACCTTGTAACCAATAATTACTTGTATTGAAAGGTATCAAAGATTTCTACAAATCTAATACACGAATATCTGATTAGATATATATGGAAAAGATCCTCTCCGTGTTTTTTGGTTAGTCAATTATTCGAAATCTTACCACTTATAATTTAATAAGCTTATTATTATTACATCTAAGTATTAAACACAATTTAATTAATCGCAAAATTATAAATACTTCATTTATTAACAACGATTTTTAGTTTTATTTTAATTTGTTACTAGTTTATAACCCGCGAATTCGCGGGACTTAAACATAAGAACATTAAATCGAATATATTCTTTAAAAAGAATATATATGAATAAAGTACAAACGAAGTTCAAATACAATATATGATACATGTACATGTAATTGTAAATGTAATTGTAAATGATATAAAAAGACCACTTGTGATACTTCCTAAAACTTGCAACAATTTATTGGCACAAACAGCAGTGACAAAAGAGTGAAGGAGGCAACCGTAGCAGGTAGTTTCGATCCATACTAACGCAATCGATGTGCTCAACATATTCATGTACAACTTTTTATCGCTAATTTGAATATAAAGCTTCTCAATTACATGCATTAGAATTGCATTGGATCACTTATATTTGAATAAATGTTGAACAATTAAACCTATAAATAACCTTCTTGATAACGTAATGTCACACAAGACAAACTTACGACCTTCCAAAACATATAGTTTAAAATATAACATGTTCAAATGTTTCAACATGCCAACCGGGTTTAAAGTTAAAATGCACTCCTAAATCATATTGGGCAGTCATCACTCTACTAATAAAACTAAGAATACCAAAAAACCATATTGGACAGTCACTGTATTAATAAAGCTCGATAACCTTAGAAATTATATTGGACATTATTTACCTAATTACAACCTAAGTACTTTTAGTAAAAACCTAATTTGTTTTAACAATACCAAAAAATGTATAGTTTAAAAGGTGAAATCTTGACCCATATGAATATAGTCGATCGTAGGCATACATGACATTACACACAATATGTAGTATGACAAGAGAGTAAGACTAAAGGTGGTTTTCTTTGACACAGTTGCTTATGATTATATGATTATAATCAAACAGATTAGAAAAAAGGTAAAAGGTTAAATGAGTCGAAATTTTTTTCTGACCCGCTCTCTTTGACCTACCCATTTTGGCATATATATTAAAGACGTATATTGGCTAACCTGAATAAGTCAAAATACACGAACTCCTTCCCATTATTATTTCTCTAAGCAAAACACGAAAGCTATAGACGTCACTTCCCTCATTAAGTATACCTGCACTCACAGATCAAGGGTATTATACATATAAGCATTGGTTGCCAGTAATTACTTTGTCATGAGGCCAGAAATTGTCATGAATTACTAATGCAAATAACCATCCAAATAAGTAATAGCATTAAAAACCCTTATACAGAACTAAGAAAATAGAGGTTCATAAAACTTACGATCACTCCAGCTAGTGAACATATTTGAAGTATTAAATTAAATGACTTTCTTAGTGGTATTTGCATACCATTCTTTTGTACATTCAAAGACAGTTTTATTGACGGTGACTGCTAACTGGGTTATAAAATCCAATAATCCAATATCCAATAATTATAATTATAATAACCCGTTAAATGAAACACGTTTTGACCCTTTAGTCCTTTACTTAACCCTTTAGGCAAAATAAGAACGTAATCTGGAGCATGTGAGCCAAAAGTTTCTAAAGAGTCTTATAGAATTCGAGTGAGTTTCTGTATCAAAAGGAATGCACAAGTTGAAATCATAAATTTTATATTGAAAACTATCAAGAAGTATGCATTGTTGAACCAAATATCATGATGAATGATAAGAGGTTGAACCTTTTTCAAGTTAATAATTATCAACTACTGGTGCACCTTAAACAATTTAGCTCTTTGAGAAAGGGACCGGGGGCGGTTCCTTCTACACCTTTTTTACATACATACAATATACACCAAGTGATAAAAGAACCCTAAGAATCGTGGAATTTGAACCAAGTAAAGGGTAAAAAGGAAATGGAGATATGAGTTGTGTACCATGTAGAACATTATCCTACAAGCAATAGCCAAGCAACTCAATCAGATCAAAATTACTCTGTAAATCACACTTTATAAATTATGTTATTCATCAAACTCAAAATCTTAGGACATCAACTAAACATTAGGAATCATCTCCCACAAACTTAGAATATCACTATCAAGTTTTACTCATATTCGTCGAGTTATTCATCATGTTGCAGCCCTGTAATATATAGGTGTCTCCTTGCATATTCAACCTGTCTTTAACTACTACTACTTACATGAATCAAAATGGCCTACTCACCAACTAATGAATGTCAAAAATCTATGAATCAAAACTAATTTTTATCAAATGCTATTATCAATCATGAATCATGAATTCGTGATTAAAAAAACAAGCATAAACACTACCCACAATTGTTTATCCAAGCTAACAATTACATATCCACAAACCTAGTGAAAACAAGTAGGAATAAAACTTGATAATTTATAATTCTTCAAAGTGTAAAAATCCTATAATCTGAATTAGGAATATGAATATGTAAAAACAAAATATAAATGTATAATTTTTCAGAAACCCTAACCTTTTATGTACGTCGGCTTCTTTCGTCGCACATCAAACCTCAAATCAAATCTGAAAAAACAAACACATAAATTAGATAAAAATCGAACGTGCAAACACACATAATCTTACCAAAGTCCTGAATCAGATCAATCTGCAAACACGTATATACATATGAAATTATTTGAACGAACATAAATGTATAACTTTGAAGAAACTTTAACCTTTTTATTCAATCCAAAATCAAACCTTGAAATAAGGGCAAAATATCAAAGGTATGGATATCAGGCGTATGATCATCAGAATTATGAATCGCTGATTGGAACATATAACATGTATTTCGTATTGGATTGAATCGGTAATTGGATTATTTAAAAAACTTTATAAAATCGTAGCTATGTGTATGAGAATTAGTGCAAACGAAACCTTGATTGAAAAATTCTTCATGAGCGTGTAATTTACAGAATCATGAACATACGAATTTAGAAGGCTGCAACGGTTATGGGTGGATTGAATCGCTGAATGTTTTCAAAATAGAATTTGATTCGGTTCTTTCGTCCAGGGCATAGATGTAATTGCCTTTTTTGCGTGACGCTTTTGTTGCGGAGATATATTTCCAAACATGTATTTGATAGATCAACATCAATTTGTTGTTATTTTCCAGTTATACCCTCTAATATTTTAAAATGAAAAATTTGTATAACACATCATTAAGGGTACTTTAGTACATTCTAGTGAATCCATAAAAAACATGCTTGGAAATATCAACTCCTGCTTTTTGTTGAGGAGTGTACGTATGTTTTTTTAATCAAGGGCTGAGATTAGAAGGTTGAGTTTCATCCAAGGGTGGAGTCTTTGCCAGCAAGGATTTTTTAAAAATGAGTTATCTAATTAAAGTTTTGTAATACTACGTAGATAAAAGAGACAAAGTTTTATTTATGGTAACTTTGTGTTGTAAATAAGAAAGTAACTTATATATGATATGTTTGAATATAGCCATACGTTTATCTTAAAATTTATGTGTTGTTTCTTTAATTAATCTGCCCTATGACACATTTAAAAGGCCTAGTAAATAATTTTTTCCTTACATAAATTAAAGATGCATTAACCACGCAGGTTTGCCTGAGTGGCAATCGAGTTGCCTAATGAAACACACCACACGGATTCAATTCTTGACTATGCCAAATTGTTCAAAAAGGGAGTGTGACTAGAGGGTGCACATAATGTGCAATTCACCTGGTACCAGGTCTCGCGCTCGGTGAGCTCGATTACTCGAGGTTTTACATTCTATGAGAGAGCTAATGTGCACGTTCATAGGAGGGTTTCCTCGCTTAAAAAAATAAATAAATTAAAATGCATTTAATGAAAACAATGAAATCACAAGGACGTACTCAAAATGCTACAAAAAAGTTCGGGTTCATACAAATCACATGGACAAAAAAGCATATACTCCGTACAATATAAGGTAAAACTACGTCAATCGAGTATATCATCGAAAAATCAAGTTATGGATGATATCAAATATCTACAGGGACAAAGAACATAGTTGGCGTAGATAGTGCTAGCAACACTTCAACAAACATATACAAAATGACTATAACGTACTAGAGTATATATATATATATATATATATATATATATATATATATATATATATATATATATATATATATATGTATACATGTATATATGTATACATGTATATATATATACATATATATATATATATATATATATATATATATATATATATATATATATGCATCGATCAGCTTTAATGGTTTTCTTTATTATTATTATTACACGTATTATTTACTTCTTTATACGAGAAGTTATAGTATAGTAACCAAACCACAGAATACGTGTGTATCATTCTCGAGTAGGCAAAAACTTGAGTTTTCACCAGAACGTCACGCCTTACCACCACGGGACTATGCACAGACTTGTGTACGTCGGTTTTCAGCGATAGTGTGAATAACCTCCACCCCATGAGCAAACTGACAGCGTATACAAAAACTACAAGAGTTCTCGACACCAGGAACGAAATTTTCACACGTACAGCTTTGTTTTGTAGAGGTCCGGACGTTTAGCTCCAAATTGACAATGACCAGTTTTTTTCCAATTCATACAAAGTTCAGTCTTGGGCATACCCTGAGTGCATATGTGTAGTTCGGCTATAAAAGCATTGAGAAGCGAAGAACCATATCACATGAAGAAGGCCGGCTGGACCATGAACGTCGGGCACCCGACAGCTTTTACAAAGTTACCCACAAACCGGTCACAATCTTACCCGGTCACAACACTACCGTGAAGAAACACTTGAAATAAACTTCAGATGAAACCCCTTTTGTCTGGGCGAAAGCAAGACATTCATCCGTTAAACTCTAGCCGGATCTACCACGCTCTCGGGATTACCATGTCTTTCCAACCCAGGTCTCTAGTCCCGGGACAAGCACTTTGTCCCGGGATAAGCACACAATCCCGGAACAGGCACATGATCCCGGAACAAAGACACAAATGGGCTGCACGCCACGTCAGCCACAAATCTAGGGAAGTTTGTTAGGATATGTTTGTTATTCCTACGAAAGGGACAGGTGGCACGTCAACCTTCGGGATTAGCGAAGTTTGTTATAACCATGAAAGAGACATGTGCCACGTCACCATTTCCTCATAACACCTATAAATACACAAGCAAGATCATTCATTCAAACACACTGGATGCATTAACGTTACTCTGTCCAGATCTACTGCGATAACGTTTTTCCAGTTGCTTAAACTCTGCTCCGATAAAGATTCCGGTCAATATCGGGATTCATCATCATTCTAAGATATTAACTTATTCGATCTCAATCGAATAAGTTTAATTTCATCGATTGTTTTACGCCCTTGAAATCCAGATTTCAAATCGGGGTTTGCACAATTATTGGAGTTAAAACATTCGGTTCACTCTTTTTCACTAATTTAGCAATCAAACCCAAAATCTATTCCACGCTAAACGATTTTGGTTTGATCAGTAACCAAACCACAGAATACGTGTGTGTCATTCTCGAGTACGTAGGCAAAAACTTGAGTTTTCACCAGAACGTCACGCCTTACCAGACTTGTGTACATCGGTTTTCAGCGATAGTGTGAATATCCTCCACCCCATGAGCAAACTGACAGCGTATACCAAAACTACAAGAGTTCTCGACACCATGAACGAAATTTTCACACAGCTTTGTTTTGTAGAGTTCAGGACGACTGATACTAAGCATTTCGTCATTCCCATGGGCAAATTGACATTTAGCTCTAAATTGACAATGACCAGTTTTTTTCCAATTCATACAAAGGTCAGTCTTGGGCATACCCTGAGTGCATATGTGTAGTTCCAGTGGCTGCTCCCCAGTCTGTTCACATTCATAGCAAACATACAAATGAATAATAATGATACACAAATTACAAGTTACTGTATACAACATCAAATATGAATCTCTTCTACCATAGCAATGTACTACTTCTAATAATTTATTGAAGCCACGTACATTAAACAACTATATTACCTTATACGTAGTTGTACTTGAAGGGTTGCTGATCAAAGGAGTCGAAATGCTCAAAATTTCCTGCATGGATCATTGTCACCAAAGAGCTTGTAAGTACTCATTTCTTGTTTTGCGTGGATTTCATGTAATGAAAACCGTTTTAACTTGTAATGTAAATAAAGATTTGGTTCAAAAAGGGTCTAAGACATCAAAACCTGTGATCAATGGTTCAAATTCGTCAATTCTAACTACAGATACGAATCTAATATGATTATATATATAAAGTACAATTCTAACTACAAACAAATGATAGCAAATTAGATAAAGTACAATTAGTAAATAAGATAAGATTTATATATAATAACATATGAACAAACATAATATGATTAACAGAACAAGAACATACTTGATAACATATTATCACAGAGGTATATATATATACACGAATTTCTTGCAGCATAGATGAGAAAGATAAGATGGTTTTTTTTTTTTTTTTTTTACCTCTGGAGCATGTAGAGTCACACTACTCTGGCCATTTTCAAACGTGCTATTGTTCGAATCACTTATACTGCATTGCTTCTTTATTACATCAAAATTTATTAAACCATCCCAAGGTAGCCCAAGTGGTTGGGGCCTTGAGATCCTTGCAAGAGGTCTCAGGTTCAATTCTTGGGGTGGCCAGGGAAGGGTTGGAAACAGCCAGGGAGTATTCCTGATGGGCTGCGTACACTACAGTATGAGGTCGGATTACTTGCCCTTCCCGGGTAACCCGAACAGGGAAAACCTTACAACTTTTAAGAACAAACAATACTAATTGATCAAACGAACGAATCTCTTAAAAAAGTTAAAGAAATAATAAAATAAAAAAAATGAACAAGTAAGTTCTTCCTGCAAACTTTAGAAAGGCAAATCCAGGAAATTCAAATCGTAAGTGCTGTAGGTAATAGTACTAATTAACGAACAATGTTATTGTTTTAAAGTTGCACAGTAAATTTGAGATAATAGGTACCCAAATGTAAGCATAAAATCATGATGATTTGTGAAATTAAAGCAAATGATTATAATTATAATTAACGAGAATAACAATGCATAAACGAATATACAAGCATACAAATTACGAAAATCATACTTCCTCTGATTCCGATGTAAATGCAACATTACAGATTATACTGTTTTTAACCGTGGCGGTGATGTCAAAGGCAAGTTATGTACTTTTTCGTGATGTGGCAAGGTCAAAAGATGAAGTTAAATAAAGAGAAGTGTCAAACTTGAGGGTTAAATTTGTGAATTGGTGATGTGGTAAAATATTATTGGTAGTTGGTTTTAAAATATATTAATTAATAATATACTACCTTCGTCCCTAAATTATTGTCCAGTATTCCATTTTGGGATGTCCCAAATTAATTGTCTACTTCCATAAATAGAAAGGAAAGGAGATATTTCATTGGTGGATCTGGAGAGAGAAGATATTTCATTGGTGGAGAAATAAAGTTAGTGGGATTTCCTAAAACTGTGTGTTTTTTGTCTGGGGACAATTAATCTGGGACGGAGGGAGTATAAAAATATTCGAAAAAATCTGATTGGCTGAAACACATTTGACACACCCGTCAAATTCTTGACTGACGCCCCGGGCGTCAAATTTTGACGCCACGTTAGGGGCGTCAAGGGCGTCCAAAAAGTGCCACATCGAATTTCACCTCATCTGACGCCACTTTTTCACGTTGGGTTAAAATCAGCCTTATGAAAATCAGAGTCGGAGACAAGGGGGACATGGTGGTGCTAAGCCTCCCCCAATGTCTCTTATTTACGTAATATAATATACTACTAAGTCTAACTACACAAAGAGTTCTATTATACGTTGAGTTTTACACAAAATATATCTCACATAAACAAACAGTAGTATATTGAGTAAACAAGCCTATTATACGTCAATTATATCTAATTACCAAGCCATAATACATTGAATTTTAATTTCCTTTTACGTGTTACAAATACTTTACGGAGCAATTAAACTTCTCTTCAAATATGCAATTAGTAACTTTCGATTGTAAGTTTTCCTTTTAATTTTACTTCTTTTAAAAATTTCATTCCATGTAGTAATTGTGTTTGTATTACGTCTATTAAATAAGATAAGATAGTCTTAATTATAAATATTTTAGTTATATATTTTAGATGTATATTTTCTAATAAAAATTGTTGCGATTAATGGAGTGTAACCATTTTATGATTACTGGTATTTATGTTACAATCAAAACTTATTTGATTCTTTATATATAAAGGAAAATTAATGATATATATTTTCTACAATTGCTTTTACTTTTAAGAAGCGTAAATACGTTCAACTATTAATATAAAAGATAACATTTTTCCCGATGATCTTGTATTTTATTATATGTTATATGAATAGTTAACTAATCATAATTATTTAACTATTATCAACAAGCTAGTTCATGATAAATGTCTATGTGTGTGCGGAGTTAACTAATTGTTATATGTTATATTTAGTATATTTTATTTATTGGTTTGACTCATATTTATATTCTATTTAAAACTTTGTTATGATCGTTAACTCATTTTCTAGATATTTTGTTACATTTTATAGATATAATTTGTAATTACTTAACTGTTGGTTGATGTCACAATTCACTAAGCTTGTGGTTTAACCCTTTCACCTTGTAGCCTAATTGTGTGATATTAACCTAAAATCGAAAGATTCAAGAATTGCATAGAATGTTTTTTAGAACTCTCCTTAGTTCATATCTGAAATGATGTAAAAACTCTATGGATATCTCTAGAATTATGTACATATTTGAAGCTTCTAATACTTTGATCCTAGTCATTCATTTCATTTAATCTTATTCATCCATTATGTAGTAAGAGTAGTATAAATATGGACAACCTCATTTGACAAAATACACATCAAGTTTCTTCTATCCTCCATGTAAAGTTCTTTCAATCAATATAAGTATTTTTCGTTATTCCCATTTGTTCTTTATAGGTTACTCAAATCATTGGAAGGTCCGAGTAAGGTTGACTTAGTAGTGACTAAGTGTCGCACGATGAGATTATCGAGATAAGTCTGTGACACTGAGCCTCATCTTTAATACCTGGCTCCGCCATTGATGAAAATCATAACAAGTACGAACAATCAGATCACCTAGTTACGAACGTACATGATAACACCGTATAGTAAATTTGTGATACACTTGTACAATAAATTTGTGATAAACTTGTACAGTAAATGATAAAACCTACAGTATATATCAGCATAAAATCATAACAACTAAGAACGCCTCTGTTTCGGAACTAAAAGCAAGCATGAAAATTACGGAATGGAGAAACAAAACAAACACTCCGTGACCTAATTACGAACGTTAATGACGGAAAGTTACTAATTCAGTACGTACGTAAATATAAGCATATAATCGTGACCTAATCACACTATTAAAACAGGTAACTGAAACAGAAACGGTGATTGAGTTAACAATTAAAGTGATTCATACCTGAAATAGAAACGACGATTAAGCTTTGATTATCGATTGAAATGTTTTGACATGAATGTGCAATTTAGAGAGAGAAAGTGTAAGTGATGCGAAGCGAAGAGGATGAACTAGTTATTTACAAACTTGACCTCGTGAATTGTAATATATGACTGAAGGAAAAGGGGTGAAAAGGTCATTTTGTTTCAAATGGCCAACCGACTAATTAGGAACGTACTGATTGTTACTGTTCAAATTTGGTAGGAGATATATTTTGAAATGCATTTATTTTTCTAGAGGCATTTATTAAATTAACTTTGATATATATTATTGATTTTCTTTGTTTAGGATTATTAAGCTATCAGTAAAAAATTAATATTAACTTTAAAACTTCTTATCCCATTTAGAAATAATAATACTCCACACCATAATGTCTCTCAAGATAATCCTGGAAAATTTTATGACGAAAATAGCAGCAACAACAATAATCAATCCCGCACATGCGAGGTATGGAGGAGGTGAGCTTTAGACAATTCTTCCTCTACCCTAGAATAGAAGAGAAGTCGTCTCTCTACCCACGAGTTAAGAAAAATCTTCACCCACCGGAAGAGAAAGTCATCCCTCTCTATTCCAGGATAGAGAGATTGCTTCCATAAGGACCTCCGGCTAGGGGTGTTCATCGGTTCGGTTTTCGGTTTGTTCGGTTTATTCGGTTCGGTGTATTCGTTTTTGAAATTTTTTTGGGCAAAACCGAAAACCGAACCGAAAACAGAATTCAAAGTTAAAACCGAACCGAACCGAAAACCGAATTCAAATTCGGATTCGGTTCGGTTTTCGGTTAAAACCGAATATTATGAAAAAACTGAGAATGATGGTAGTTTAATTGTGGCGTTACTAATGCCTTAGTTATTTATATCCTAAAACAATGACGTTCTATTAAATTATCAAGAATTCGATGATTTATTAATATTTACAGCTTAATTATGACTTTTACCGCTTCTGTTATTAAGAAGATGAACATAATAATTTGAGTAACATAATTATAATGTGAGTTACCAAATCGTCATATGGGTGAGAACATATTTTATTGATTGGATCCCAAATTATAATGACATTAAAACATAAATATACAAATTAAATATATAAAAATTTTGAATTCGGTTTTCGGTTAAACCGAATTCAGAATTTCCAAAACCGAAAACCGAACCGAAAACCGAATTCAAATTCGGTTTCGGTTTGACACGATCCGAAAACCGTTTTTCAAATTCGGTTTGGTTTTTTTCCAGTTTGGTTTCGGTTTGGTTTTCGGGTTCCACGGTTTCAAACCAAATACTGACCACCCCTACCTCCGGCCATAAATAAACAAAGATAAAGAAAAGTTGTTGTTCGTGGGAATTCTTGCGAACTTGAAAGATTTGAATTGCTTTGAAGTATGTAGAGAGAATGTGGTAGATTATTTCAAGCATGCTGTTGATATGAAAACACTTCCATACTTTGAGATGATGGAACTTGCGCGTGAATCCGATGGATGGGGGCAATGGATGCAGTTTAAGATTAGAAAGGAATTCAAGTACGGCTGGTCTGTGTTAGAGCCGCAGTTCCCAAAAGTTTCTTATCGTACTGATCAATCAACTGGGAACATTGTTAGAGTGGTTAGGTATAAACGTGCAAAGACTATGAGGTTTGCACCGGTTCGTAAAATGCCACAGAATTTTGGTGATCGTTTCCGATGGTGGTATTATGATGGAAGAACAGAAGAAGCGGTGATTGTGTTGGATAATCCTGATGGTACTTTGGATCAGATCAGGATTATTGATCCAAGGTGGATTCGAAATTTGTGCAAGAATGATATCAATGTGTTAAGGAAACACCCAATCTTTCATGAGTTGCCGAATACTGATCAGGCAATTCAGTTTAATCGTGCTGTTCGTACTTATTATGCTTATGATATCCATGCTTAATGTCTATCTTGTGTTTCGGTTTTCATGAACTGTGAACTTGAATTTGAATGTTTCATTTTCAAATTTATTTCGATTTGGTTGTAATTACTTGATTTTAACGTCCTAATATTCATATTATTGAATGTGTTTAACTGTGTGATTAGTTGTTTTGCAGGAAAAATACAGTTTGTGGTTTTAGATAATGAACTGGGTCCTAAGGGGAGTTTGTTGGTGCATAATTAGTCCCCGAGTTCATTATAATCAAGTTAAAGTGCTTTATTGTTTAACTTTCTCTGCTGGTATACAACAGCACGGTTGCAGGAATGCAACCGTACGGTTAGAAAGGCAACCGCACGGTTGCAACGTGCTGTGTATTTAATGGGTATTAAGGGTTCATTGTTAGGGTTACGAATTCTAATCTATCCTACACGTACAATTCGATACACTGGTGTTCTAGCATTCATTATAGTCGATCTTTAACATATCTAAGTCGATTTTGTCATTAAGATAAAAGGTTTACATTGGATTTTGAGTATAAAACTCAATAACGAGATTTTCCGCACTCTTTATTGAATCTAAGATCGTTTAATCCTGTTTACACGATCCAACAGATCTTTTGTTTCTTCTCTACCTTACAAATATATTGAATGTAGAATAGAGGCTCTCTTGATTCTTTTTTTCTATCTTCTTCTTATGAAAAAAAAAAAAAAAAAGATGCATTCCTCCATGTTAAAAACATACAAGCTTTTAAACATGTAATTCTCTTCCACCAATACCAAGTAGAAGACTTTTTTTCTCCATATTTTTCCCAATTTTTTTTTAATGGGACTATGGGATTTTTTTTTCCTTCTTCATTTAAAAGAAGAGTTTAATTTTCTCATCTTCAACATTTTTTATACAAATGTAAACACGGCAAAATAATTGTTTTTTTCTTTTCATACCCATTTTTTAGTTGCCTTTTTTTCTTTGCCATTCTTATGGGATTTTGAACAAAACTTGCGGAAGCTTTTTAATTCGTCACACACGGAACGAATGCTCTGAATACCACTTGATCCGTTATAAAACTAAGAACTCAACGAATTTCGTAAGGATGTTGTTTTGGGTCGTATGTATAGAATGGAAAAGAATAGAACAAGGAAAATAGCTGACATGGGTAAAAAGGTTTTCTTTAATTTCTCTCTACGTATCACATGACAATGGAAATGTAATACGTAGGCATATTTCTTCTCTCTTTAATTGTTTACATGATTAATGAATAACAAGTAAAGAGGCATTTTCTATAATCTACTACCACATAAGAAAGTAAACTAGAGGTTATTTGTTTTGTTTTTATTCTCTCTTTTTACCATTTTATTGAGATGGTAAAAGTAGAGGCCTATTTCCCTTTTCTTTCATTTAGGTCTATTTATACATAAATGAGTAAATGAAGCTTGATTTCATGATCCCACTTTCTGCATGATCATGGCTTTATGGTGTTTAACCACTAGCCAACCACCCACGTTTTTTGTTGTTGAGAAATTCATTGTTGTCTAGATAACTTATCTCCCATGTTTTATCTCTCATCTTCTTTGCTTCACGGATCGGGTAACGGGTTAAGATCCTACCAGATCACATGGTGATAATTAGCCGTATACGAACCCTGTGATGGCCAACCAGTTTGAGATGGCGGCGGTGGTGGGATGTAAACCCAACCATACTGTCCGGTGGGTGGTTGGCGGCGGTCATTTCGACGATCCATACGGAGCCAGAAGGGCGGTTTTCGGTACCTGACGAAGCATGAAGAATGCTTAATTGGAGAAGATGAGTTAGAATTAGAAGAGCGGGTATCATCGAGCTTAGATTCTTCACTTAAGAGAATAGCCCGAGTTTGCACCCACGTCGGTTGTTTTTCACGAAGACGTATGGCCCGAGTTACACCATTCCATTTGCGTGGCAATCCTTGGAGTGTGTATGCAACAAGATGCTTATCCGAAACGGGTTCACCAATATTCTTTAAAAGATCAGCCATGGACTTTATTTTCGTGCAATAGTCCTTAATTGACATGTCACCGAGAGTGAAGTTTCGAAGATCATGTTCAAGTTGGAGTGCAGTTGAATCTTTGTTTGTGCGGAAGAGTGTTTCAAGGTTTAACCACGTGGCACGAGCAGTGGATTTCTTTTCGTGAATGTTTTCGAGAACATCAGGAGTAATAGTGCTATATATCCACATCCTTACGATGGAGTCAAGTTTAACCCATTCGGGATCGGTTGGAGGCGGGCGCTTGTCGTATGTGTTGTCGATATGGTCGATCACATCAAAACCTATACAATGAGTTTCGAAGAGATCCGTCCAAGCATCGTAGTTGAGATGATCAAGGGTTAAAATGAGCGGGATATGAGACTTAATATTAGTGATGCTATAGGCCTTGTGGAGTGGAGAAGATGATGGCAAAGTGGAGCTTCCTGTCCTGTCATTTTAAAGATGGGTTATAAAAATAGATTAGAAATTTTAGAGAGGTAGATAAACAAATAAAGAATAGATCACTGTGATATGGTGATAAGAAGAAGGTTGGTTATGGTGGTGGGACAGTTGTTGACGGAGAGAGATTTTTAGAAGGTGCTAGTAAACTCGGAAAGTCAATAAATAGATTTGGAAAGGTTTAATGAATACGTGTGAAATGGAGAGATTTTTGGAAGACAGAATAATAGAATAGAATATATTGATGAAACTTAGGAAGGAAGGGTCCAAGGAAAAACTCAATTTCCCTCTGATACCATGTTTGGTTTATATTTTTCCCATGAATATACATATGACATTATACATGTATATATAATTATATATATATAATAACTAGAAATAGGAGGTGCGCGCTTCGCTGCGCTCTGCGATTTTTTACAACTGGATGTTGATATGAAAATATTACGATACTCCTCGTGTTGCGGAGGAATATTCTAAAATATTCCTTAAAACTAAGATTGAGCGAGAATAAGAAAAAAATTGCGTAGAAAAAGGATAAAACGGGCCAAAAGGACTTGAACCTATGTCATTTCTCTTACCAACTCTTGAACTTACCAATTGGTGTAGCAATCCACTCGTTATTATAAGTTGGGTTTATTTATTTATTTATATATAGATGTTTTCCTTTTAAAAAAGCAACTCCGTTTCGAATATAGTTAGTTGCGTTTTGTGCATAATAATTTCGAGTTGAACGGTGATAACGGATAAACCTAACTCGCGACGAAAAAATAGATAAATATCGTTGAAATATTGAGTGAGTTGTATTTAATAATTATTAAATTAAATTAGAAAATTACATTATTATAGCCCCAAATTAGATTGCAATTATAGCTTTTGCCCCTAAGTATCTATAGTTTCTATTATATTGCTAAAATGATGATGTCATAAAAAGGCTATTTCCCTTCATAAAAGAAAATCAAAAAAAAAAAAGAAAAAAATCTAAGCCCTTAAGCTGATGTCATTAATATTTAATTAATTAAATTTAAAAAAATGTTAACAATAAAAACGTAGATCTCTTTCGCTATTTTATACTGTATTGTATAACCCTAATTTAAAAACCTCACAATAATTCTTCTCTCCTCCTTTCATCGCCTCCATTATTTTTTGGTTCGGTAGATTAACTTTTCATTTTCACATAAATAGTTTCCAGCAGAGTACCTACTCCGTCGCTCAGCGTCTCTGTAACTACCACCGCTCGGTTACCTTTTGTTGATTTTAGGATTATTTTTTTTCCCTTCTTCGTTGGCACGTATGCAGCCATATCCGTGTCCAGCTTCTTCATCTGTGCTTTTTTCAGCAACTGTGCCTTCGTCAGCTTCTTCATCTATTACTAATTATTGATTATCATTAAACTGTTCTTCTGTACTAGGTAACTCAATTATTGATTATCACTATACAGTTTAGTTCTTAGGATTAAGCATGTGAAAGTGTGAATATTACCCTAATTAGTAAATCAGTTTTGTTTTATGCAAACTTATTATGCAGAGACCTTCTCATTACACCATGGCATACGTATTTGTATTAGAATTGCAGTTTTGCTATTTGATGGGTTTTGCTTATTGCTTTAGGTAACTGTGGTTACCGCATAATTTAATTGACTTATTGAGTCAAAACAGTAAATTATATTTTTATTTTGAGAGTTTGGGTAAGGTTTATGGGTTGGAACTTTTGTGGAAGGTAAACATCAATATTAGAATGTTTGGTAAGGAAAATGCGTTCTGAATGGTAATAGAAAATGTTTTTGTCCTAATATGGTTTTGTGGTTTTATACACAAAGAAGATGGTGTTGTACTGCTATGTTGTTACTGTAAGTACTTACTCCGTATTTGTTAGTTGAGTTGATCAAAGTCTATTTTCTTAAATAATGCTTTGGAAATCCTCAAGCCTGCTAAGAAGTTTAGCTATTGGAATCATGTATTAGTAAAAAAATTTGGCTTTCATATTGGGTTTACATTAGTTCCTTGACATCAGGTGAATTAGCCTACTTCTAACTTTTAATCACATGTATTTAGCAATCCGTTGAAGATCTGAGATGTTTAATGACTGATTTTGTACTCATATATATTTAATTGTGTCATGGTTCTTAGGTGGGATAATTCTTTAATATTTGCCTTCGTTTAGATTTTGAGAATGATGGTGACATTGCTGTAAACAAATGGAGTGAAGTCTGGAGATACAAAAAGTTGAAAGTTTTAGATTTATTAATTGTGTATTGATGGATGCTGGTAAACTGTTTGGTCAAAGCCTAGAAGAGTGGGATCTGAGTTGCTTAATTTGATAAAACAGAGAATATGTGAACTGTGTGGTGAACTGGTGATAGTGTTTATTTTTGTTTATAGAAGTATAAGATCCTTATGTGGTGGAGGAATCAAAATATGTATTTGTATGCTTACATTTGACCAGATTTCAGTTTGGACCCATATAGTTAATATTGGGTTTAGTCTAGAAATAGGCAGTTTGAATATGTGTTCCATGAACATGTTGTCCATAATAACAACCATTGTTACTCAAAGATGGTGTTATTATACCCAAAATATAAGTAGATGTTAACATTATAAAATTTATATTACTTTGTAAGTTATTGACGCTAAATTCTTACAGATTTCATTTAAACAAACCCGTGATTTCATTTAAATATACCCGTAATGTTTTTCAGGTACCAAAAGTTGCTATTAGCAACAGTTCGGGTTCTGTTGTTTCTCAGGCTAAGGGTGCATCGTCTTTTGCTTATGGTATGTTCGTCATTCGTTCATTTGTTTCCCGATGATTGTAATTTTAATGGTTGTTTATGTATCCTCCTTGTACTTGCAGTAGTCAGTTCCGAGATGGGCAGCGTGGTAACCTTATTGGAATCCCGTGTTGCTGGCTTCATACCTCATAACTTGACTTCTGTTTCTCGGTCAGGCGAGTTTAGTTTTTACAAAATCTCATTTTATTGTTGTCACGGTGATATGTAAAACTATAATCCTGGCAATTTTTACTGTAGCTTATTGCACTGGTCTTCTACTGGCCGGGATGTACCTCCAGTAACATAATTCAAGAGATCTAATTCTATTTTTTTTAGAAACCGTGGAAACCTTATCGAGATTGGCTATTTCCTTTTAGGAAATTGAATTAGCCATCTTTTAGTAATTTACATCTTTTCAAACATCCGGATGAGTTTTGACAACTGGAGTCGGACAAGGAGTACATCTAAAATGTTGAGGTATAGTTATCCTTAAATAGGATATTGGCCAAAGTTTTAGACCTATACTAAGTCCAATCCCTAAAGATGTTCTTATTGAACTGCTTAAGTAGCGTTCTTAATCCGCATATATCACTTTGAATTTGGTAACAGGTCAAAACAGTAGAGTTAACCCATATAAACAGTTTTTTGTTGTTTGATATAGCCTTTGTAACTTTATTGTTTTTGTGTAGATTTTCATCATAATGTTAACACGGGCTTTCTGAATAGGATATTTAGTGTATACACCAACAACCAAATGTATGTAAGTTTTATATCTAGAGCTAATTTAGCAGGTACATATACTTTATTATTCGGTAGTTTTTGGTTTTTACAGAAAATTGGAAGTGAAGATTTACCTGGTAAGAAGGGAAATTAATCGACTTTGATGCTTTTCGTGGATCTCATTTTTTGATGAGAAAGGTAACAATTCGACAAAAGCTGTATTTAGATGTATATAGGCATAAGTATAGGGGATTTAGAAATTTACTGGAATACATATAAGTTTTTTGTTATATAAGTTTATTTTGATGTTTTCGTTGATTTGAGTAGTATAGCTGCTAATTTTTTTGGCTATACGATAAATTAGATGTCGGTTGGTGGGGGTTTATATGGGTTTTTTTTAATAGTTGAGTTCATTTTCATGTTTAGTACAGAGTATATTGTAACAGATTATTGTCTCTTAGGTTATGGTAAACATATCATTAAAATATTTTTTTAAACGAACTCGTGATTTCACGGGTCATTTAACTAGTTTACAAGTATTACGTTAAATTATCACTCAATTGAATTTTTTCTTCCTTGAATTGGATGAAACGACATGTATATCAAAACATAAAACTACAATTCGAACCTTTTACCAAATTGAAAATTTGTTGAAATTAAACATATTAAAAAAAGTATCCATATTTTGTTATATAGAATGTAAGATAAATTAAAAAAAGTATCCATATTTTGTTATATAGAATGTAAGATAAATAGAATATATAGTACCTCACATGCAAGGCAGGTGTTGAAATTAAATTTCACATCAAGTACGAAATTACGAATATGCCCTTGGGCTAGAGTATAAAGCGAAACATGGTCGGGCTATTACAGTATATATATATATATATTCTGTACATATATTAAAATAATAAGAAATACTCCAACAAATTTGAAGCTCCCACGTGGGCAATCATTGACTTCAAAAACGACATAAAAAAAAAAAAATTCATCATTCGAAGCCTTTGGCTGATATATATATGGATAATACATCTAGTTGGCTTTGATGAGCCGATAATACATTTGGGCCTATCTACAATATACATTGTATAGAAACATATACACTAACACATTTTTCCATCACCACGATCATATTTTAATTTTTTGATATACATAAAAATAAAAACATACTAATTACATAAACAATATTACTTAAACTACAAAATGACTCATTAAAAACAATGTCGTTACGGTATCTCCAAAGAGTCCAACAAGTAGTAACCAGAATTGCCACGATCTGATCCTTAATAGAAGCTGCAATGTTGAACTCCCCGATCCAATCGAAGAATTCGTCCGAAGAATTAAAAATTTGTAAGTTAACATTTAACCAAACTCAAACTCGAACCTTACAACCAAACATCAAACGCCACTGAACACCTAAAAAATAGGTTATCCCGATCCTCAACGCCATTTCTACAAACCGAACATGAAATAGAATTAATATCTATTCCTCTCGCGAAGAGATTGCAACGAAGCGGAATAGAATTTAATCTAAGAATCCATAAAAATACGTTAACTTTTCACGGTAGAAAGTTGAACCAAAGAGTTTTAGTCGTCACTCCTTGGTATAATTTTCGATCGATAGCAATCCTAGCTGATTTCACACTAAAAACCTTATCAGCCGCGAGAGTGTACTCCCAAGAATCATCACGATCGACAAGGGATAGATGCTACACTTCGTCTTTAAGAACAGTAAGGCCTGATACATAATTGTTGATGTAATTAGTATGTATGGTTTTAGATGGCTCAAACATAGAGGTCATGTTGTTCATTATTGGAACACATGGCAACTATGTCTTTTGTAGTCTCTCTCTTTTTTTTTTCCGGCAAAAATGTTAATATATATATATATATATATATATATAAGTTCGTAAAGATCCGGTGGAACATACAAATGACAATGATTGAAATTGAAAAAGCTCGCTCTTGTCGTCCTACATCCAGGACAATTACAATGATTGAAAGATAACGAGCATAATGAATATGAAAAGACAACACAACGTATAACCACCAAACCTAAATCTAAATATACCATAAAACCGAGCTCGTATTCAACCCCGCAAACACTATTACTCAACAGCCGCACACAAATATGGACGCCGGGCACTCCAGCAGCACCAAACCCGAGGCCGATTTTCCGAAGTCAACTAGATCGACACACGCCGGCAACAACACCGAGTCCGCGTAAACAGACTCGGCTACGGGAATAATATGAATACACCAATGAAACGACCACCAAACAGTACCAAACGCGTAGTCAAACCAATATAAGCCAAGCCATTCTCACCGAATTTTTGAAGGGTTTAGAAATCCGTAGACCCCATATACCAGCTTCTTCCGACAACCGCAAGGAGTCACCGGAAAAAACCACCTCGTGGAATACGGCACTCGTCGGCCACCGATAGCCTCCAAAGGCCGCCAACAAGCAGAAAGTTACCAGAGTTCCTTTCTGCCTCCAGCACCTCAAAAAGCCGTCAGGCAGCAGCCAAAAACCACCACCGTACACTAGCTAATAGTAACCGCCGAGGACCGGCGATGATTGTTAGCGGCAATGAAGCCACCGGCAACCACCACCACCTCTTTAATCACGGTTAGCAGCAGACGGTGGCGGGTCAGTCACTGGAAACCACCAGAATCCGCCGGAAACCGTTAGAAACCGCCGGAAACTTCCGAAAACCACCGGATTTCGACACAAAAATGCCAATCGATACCTACAACATCCGCAAACACCAAACCCCAAAACGGAAACCGAAATCTTACCGAAAATGAGAGTAGATTTCCACCGGAAATCGCCGCCTACCTACACCTTCAGAAAGAAGCCGAAACCAGAAAGAGGAAGAAGCTTGAGACATTGAAACCCAACCACCAAAAATCGACGACCGGAACCCTAGAACCGATATCATCGAAACCCAAACAACTTCCAGATCCTGAGCACAAACGGCTCAAGATCGCCGCCTGGAAACCGTAGGACAACCGACGAGACCGAACCCGCGAAACCCGTCACCGGAAAAGGAGGAGAATCGGTACCGATCTTATTTCACGAAAAGCGGAAAAGCCGAACCACCGGCGAGATGCCGGTGGTCGGAGGAGGAGAGCAGTAGAAAGCTACAAACCGGCAGGGAAGATCCGGAAATAACGAACGGGAAGGAAGCCGGCCGAGAAGATGACAGAGGCGGTGAAGTTTAGATCTGAAAGGGTTATGTACGGAGAGAGAAAAAAAGGAACGGGTTTCTCTCTTAGTGACATGCTAGGAAGCTTTTTCTTTTATATTTGATATTCTTTGGCCGTTAAAAAAAACATAAAAAAAAAACAATTTAGTAGATAGTCACATAAGATATGAGAAGGGTGAAGATAAAATGTAAAAATGTGTCTAAATTGGTGTGTATATATAATCGCTAGTTAGGGTTTCTAATGGGTCAGCCCGCCATGATTAGTTAGGGTTTGTATGTGTATTAATATTATTTTCTTAATTAATTTAGTTATATTTATTAGTTCTACTAACAAAGTAGACAGGAGCCTACGCGCTAAACATGTTTTCAACATTTTGTTATTTATTACAGTCTTAGTTTTATGAGCCCGTACTAAAGTTTTTAAACGGAATAACTAACTATTTAACCTTATACATTATAAGTGTTTGGAGGACATTAGTTATTTTTTTCTAAAGGATTTTAATGTTCGTTATCTTTACTACGCTTATATTTATTATTTTCATAATATTCTCTACACTATATACTCGTAAGATTTTGTTGAAAAATCAAAACGTATATATCATAATATTAGAAGTATATTTATGGCTATATACTTATGTTTTCTATAAATGTAAAAAAAAAAAAGTTAAATTTGATTGTGATATTATATTCTAGTTATTAATAAACATTTAGTTTACACAAATCTTTATTTCTAATCTTTTTATAACTTTTAATATATATATATATATATATATATATATATATATATATATATATATATATATATATGGAATATATGTTTATCTGTTGGTTCATTGACTGTTAATGTTGTAGTTGTCAATACGATATAACGAATACTCCAATAATGTTTGTACTCGCATACAGGCTTACCATTGAAGCAATTGGTGCTCTGGAACCTAGGTATCACACCCCTAGTTAGGGCCTGGGCGAAATGTGACTTAATACCAAAATATATCAACATATTATAATAACGAGAACAATACTAAATGAGAAAATTAACTTTAATGAGTACGCAGCGAAAAATGAAATGTTGTTACAAAGGAATAATGTAATTGTTTAAATGCAATAGTAATAAATGCGATAATCTCTTGATCCTATGTCCAAGTAGCATCACATAAGCAGTAGATAAGTAAGCTTGAATCAGACAGCACCTGAGGCAAAACATGCTAAAGTGTCAACCAAAAAGGTTGAGTGAAGTTCATAGGTTTAACAAAAGTTTGACCGTTGTTTTAGACCACAAGATTTAGTTTGTAAAGTTGATCTCCAGCAGGATCTAAAGTTATGCCAAAGCGTGATATTTAGACTAAACGTTTAAGTTTGCCCCATGACAAGTTGTGTCTGTCCTTGTCGGTTTTAATTTCATTATCAAGTAATACAAAGACTTAGTCAAATGTATTGGGGACGTTACTCCCGATAGGCCTACCCCCAATAATTAAGCATGCCGCAGCAATTAAAAATATCACTGTAGGGACTTAGTCGGACATAGCCGGGTATAGCATAGTTTAACAGTTTTGTACTTGTGTTTAAAGTGTAAAAAGTAAAAATAGCATGTGTCTCACCCCAAGTAAAGATAAGTTGGGGGTTTCTTATTTTAGTAAGTTTCTATACTTAGAAAGTTTCTACTTAAAGAGTGATTTCCATTTTAGGATACTTGTTGTATTAGATAAGCTTCCAATCACCCATTTCCCTTCGAATAGCCATTTCAGATCTAGGGGCTTGAGCCATAGGACCCTTTAAATCGAAAATCCAAACCCTCTGCCTAGAGTCTCGTAGAAACCATTCGTTAAGAAAGTTCGAAGATCTATACATCTCTAATACATATCCCAAAAACGTTCTTAAGTTTTATAATATAAGTAGTAGGTTATAGGTGCTAGTAATAGTAATAATGTATACATGTTAATTAATAGTATACGTAGTATTAGGGTTTCATTAATTAGAGTTAGTTAATTAGAGTAGTAATTATTTAACTAGGGTTTAGTAATTAATGTCCTAGGGTTTCAAAAATTAGGGTTTAGTAAATTAGGGTTTTATTTAATGTAGTAATGATTAGGGTTTAATAATTAAAGTGGTATTAATTAATTAGGGTTAAGTTTAATGAATTAGGGTTTAATAATTAATTAGGTTTTTAATAAAACTAGGGTTTTGATTAAAGTAGTATAATTTAAATTAGGGTTTAGGTTTAATGTATATATATATATATATATATATATATATATATATATATATATATATATATATATATATATATATATATATATATATATATGTATGATGTCGTGTATATATATATATATATATATGTACACAAAAATTTATTTATTTTACATGTATATATGTATATGTGTCGATATATATGTATATGTATATATAGTTATTTTGTTTCCTTAATTAAGCACTAACAAATCTCCTAATTGTATCTAGGGTTTTAAACATCAAAGTTTCTTCCTTTTTTTTTTTCTAGTCGACATGTATATGTATATGTATATATTTATATTTTTTTTTACATGTAAAGATCTAGGTGTTTATGTAATTACTTGTGTATTACATGTTTATAATATGCATACGAATTAACAAAGATCAAAGTTTATGAAAATAGTTTAGGGTTTATGTTATACCTTTGAAGATCCAAGAAGCTTAACAAAGAAAAGAAGAACTTGATGAAGATGGAAGATCAAAGCCTTTAATATCTTGAAGAACACCTTGAAGATTCTTGAAGAACATGAAGAACGCGAAGAACACTTGAAGATTACTTGGAAATCCTCAAGGATTTCAATGGGTGGTGGTGGATTTCGGTTTTTGGCCGAAATTTAGAGAGAGAGGGGAGAGATTTTGGAGAGAGATATAATTATGATTTGGTACATCGAATGAGTTAGGCTAGGTCTCTATTTATAGGGAGGATAGGAGGATTCTAGAATTAAGTTTTAATAAGGAATTACTTAGGGAACAAGTTTAACTTGGAGAAGGGGTTAGGAGGGCTCATTAGGGCCGAAATTTAGAGGGGTAAAAGGGGTATTTTACCCTTCAAAATCGGCTAGGGTTTTTGTGGGTTAGGGTTTACATTTTTCACTTAAGTCCTCGTACTTTAATTTAGCTTAATAAACCTTAATTATCCAAGTTTATTTATTTTAATTACACAAGTCTTTATAGTTATTTATTTACTCACCAAAAGTTTATTAACTTATTATTTTTATTAACTTGTACAAAGTGAATTATCGTATTTTATAATTCTTAACGCTTAACTTTTATCGATTAAAGTTTAATTATTAAGTTTAATTGTTTTATTGGGCATTTAATAAGGAAAAGTATTGAATGGAAAAATGAGAAATATAGAATGGAAAAATGAGAGTCGTTATACTAGGAAAAGTGCACTTGAAAAGATGATTTTGAGGAGGAAGAAAAGATGAGGATGACCAACTCATGGTTACTGATTGGGTGATGATATGTACACAACTATTTTTTACACATACACAACCAAACATGCTTTACAGTGTTGTACAGTACAACACTGTAAAGCATAATTGGTTGTGTATGTGTAAAAAATGGTTGTGTACATATCACTTCCCTTACTGATGTTGTTGGGGATCACGAAAAGGTTTGGATTTTCGATATTTCTGCAGTCACTTATATATGATTTGGTCACTGCGTTTGACTTTCGCAAGTCAACTGCTATACTTGGATTATTCTAATGTGGTGGCTGTATTTGTTTATATATTATTTCTTATATTCCTGATAACATGTCGTTAATTGTGTTACAGATAACCTGCCAAGGACTCAAGGAAAAAAATAGGACTGCCACAATGTGCAATAGGGATGGCAATGGATCGGATATGGATCGGGTGAGGCAGTATCCATATCCATATCCATTTAATTTTTTTAGTTTTCATCCATCCATATCCATATCCGTCGGGTGAAGCGGGTTAATGGATAATTATCCATATCCGTTTAAATTTTTCTTATTTTTAATAATTATAAGCGGTGGTTCATTATATACGATCAAAAGTAATATTTTTAATAGTTTATGCGACCGAAAGTCACATTTTTACTAATCTATATAACAAATATTCAATAAATAGCCTAATAAATGTGTAAAGATATCGACATGTAAGTTGCTTACTTTTAGTTACATGAAATCACATTTAAACCACCAAATTACGATAAATACATTTAAATTAAACAAAACAAAATATAAGAATAAAGTTATATTTTTAGAGAAAATATAACGAAAGATGAATATGAATATAATTAATGAAATATCACTACATAAATGATACTAATTTGAGTGATAAATTTATATATTTAGTTATTTCGGGTGGAAGCGGGTTCATCCATGGATGAAATTTTTTCATCCATATCCATATCCATTTAGATCGTCCATATCCACGAATAATCGGGTGGATCGGATGGATATCCACTGGATCGGGTATCCATTGTCATCCCTAATGTGCAAACAACAAATGAAGTTGTAAACTGCCTATGTGTAATCGTTATGTTGCCTGTAGCAATAGGAGCAATGTGTAAAATGTTTCTAAAAAACCTATGTATAATCGTTAACTATTATTTACAATGCTTTTGTACATGGTTGGCCGCCGCAACGCGCGGCTAACCATATGCTTGTTAACATAAAAAGATGATTTATTACCTAATAGTGATTAGGGATGAATATAAACCTTTGGATCAAAGGGTATGTGGAAGTCATTTTTTGATCTAATGGTTAAGATGGAGGTTTCAGAAATATTTATTACATAATAAAGACTCTCTTTTAAGGTATAGTAGGATAGGATGTAGATAATTATATAAAAAAAATTAGTGTTCCTTAAATATATATATGGGCTCCATATATGAAAGTTGAAATAAAATTATAATGTTTTTTTTAAACAGCAAAAGAGGATATATATTGAAACAAAAATGCTCCCTAGCAAGACGCTAAGAGAGAATTACAAAGGCATTTGAAGCCACGAGTTCCAGTTTGAAACTACATGACCTCGATTTTTTAGCCATCTAAAGGAGTACAATTTAATAACATCTAAAATACTAATCCTACGTATAACAATATCATTGAAAACAATCCCGTTTCGAAATCTCCAAAGGACCCAAAAAACCGTGATGACGATAACTCTAATCCGAAGTAGTTTGGCAGTAGACATTTGTAACCCATCGAGCCATTCTTGAACATCCACCAACGTATTGAATATAGGCATACCCGAGTCGATCCAAGTTCGAGTACTGTGTCATACCTCATTAGAAACTCCACATTCGAAGAATAGGTGTTTTTGACATTCAATTCCTTGATGACAAATCAGACACTCCAAATATCTCCAACCCTCTCGTAGATAGATTCCAACGGAAAGGAAGAGTATCCAACTTTAAACGCCGCCAAAAAATATTGACTTTTCTAGGTAATTGTTTCGAAATAAAATTATAATGTTAGTAACTTTAAGGGGGTATGTGTAAACTTTAACTAACTCTAGGGGGTTTTAGTTAAAAAAAAAGTAAATAAATCAAAAGCATGGAACGTTCTCTTAGATATGTGGACCTCACCCTAGCCTTCTTTGTACTTGTCTTCTTCGCTCGTTGAAACTCCATTAAAACTAACCTAACAAAGCTTGATTTTTTAAATCAACTTGAATAAAGCTGAATCTTTACTTAAGGCATAATATAGTCATCACAATTACATAATTCATTCGAAAATTGTCTAATATAACATCGCATGAACCGAAAATTTGATGCCCCCAAATTTTTGATGCCCGGTGTGGTCGCACCCTTTGTCACCCACTAGGGCCGCCCCTGCCCGTGCATTGCACGGTAGTTGTATAAATTAGCATTCGGTGACGTTAGTATTTATAGTTATACTTATCAAATGCATAATACATTTACAACGAAAAAAGTCCCTTTATTATTGATAACTTTTGTATCGAAAACATTAGTATTAAATATCAACGCATAGGTTATGCTCTGTTACTAACACATAAATTATGAGCCCGTCCGTTAGAACCAATATAATTTAAATTGACAGTCAGTAAAACAATAAACACGAGTTCGTAAAAAGTTATTTTAAAACTGACCGTTAATAATAATAACGATTTATGTACATCTTTAATTGTATATGTTTTTTGTACAAACTAATTACATTATGTCAAAATCTCAAACGAAGCAGAGTAAACATAGATCTCTAAATATTTATAAGGATTACCAAATAACAATTTAACTACAATTGACAATTTATCAATAAAACTTCAAACATGAGCATGTTTAAAGTTGTTTTTACCTGTTAACCGATGAGAACGACTGAGCAAACTTATCTAATACCAGACGAATATATCGACAGTGAAAACTTAATTTATAGCTTAAGCATCATGTAAGCATAATATATGTTTCTTTTATTGGAGTACGTATAAAGTTTTATATGGCATCATAAAAACATAAACAACAACAACAAAACCCAATACCACATGAGTGGT
Source organism: Rutidosis leptorrhynchoides (assembly GCF_046630445.1). NCBI lineage: Eukaryota > Viridiplantae > Streptophyta > Magnoliopsida > Asterales > Asteraceae > Rutidosis > Rutidosis leptorrhynchoides. Next base: position 548,624,895 of record NC_092333.1, read on the forward strand.
GTATGAGAGAGATGAGATGTAGACAATCCTTCCTCTATCCGAGAATAAAAACAAGTCATTTCTCCACCCAAAGTGACTCATAAGTAGAGAAAGTCATCTCTCTCTCTATTCGACGGATAAAGAGATTGCTTCCGAATGGACCTCCGGCCAATAAGTAGAATTTTTTTTTTTAAGTAGAATAAAATTAAAATAAAATTGAGACGCCATGAAAATGGTAGAATTAAATTTTCATGAATTTCAAAACTGCATGGAATTCAATTTGGACTCTAAACGATAGTCAAGACACCAATAAATCAACGCCTGCTGTTGACTCAAATAGAGCCAACATAAAAACATAAATTGTAACTTAAATAAATAAATATAGTATATAATAAGTAAATAAAAAGAAATCAATACCGATAGATCTGTTATAATAATATTACAACAACAACAACAACGTAACCTAATACCACATGAGTGGTGTATGGGGGAGGTGAGATGTAGACAATCCTTCCCCTATCCGAGAATAAAGACAAGTCATTTCTCCACCCAGAGTGAAAACACTCTCAAGAGTAGAGAAAGTCATCACTCTCCTTATTCAACGGATAAAGAGATTGCTTCCGAGAGGACCTCCGACCTTTAAGTAGGAAAAAGTTTAAAAAAAATACTAAAATAAAAATAATAATAGACGCCATGAAAATGGTAGAATCAACTGTTATAATAATATTGTTTTCTTTTAATTCTAATCAAAATTAAAATCAAAATTAAGAAGAGTAAATAATATTAAACTTACATCGATTATTAGTTAAAGTAATAAATGATATATGTAGATTAATTTTGTACATCGCAATTATTTGTTTTCTACTTCTTAAATAGTAGTTCTATAACCATGTTCCGATAGTTATTATCTTGTTCCGATAGTTATTTATTACACATATACAATTAGGCATATTGTAATTTCGTGTTATTATTTTATTAAATAATTGGTTTTGGATTAGGCATGTTTATCTTAATCACGGTATTGAATTAATGATTATTTATGTAATTTATTTAGGCTATCATATCATATCCTATTCTATCATATCCTACTATACCTTAAAAGAGAGTTTTTATTAAATAATAAATATTTCTAAAACCTCCATCTTAACCATTAGATCAAAAAATGACTTCCACATACTCTTTGATCCAAAGGTCTATATTCATCCCTAATCACTATTAGGTAATAAATCATCTTTTTATGTTAATAAGCATATGGTTAGCCGCGCGTTGCGGCGGCCAACCATGTACAAAAGCATTGTAAATAATAGATAACGATTATACATAGGTTTTTTAGAAACATTTTACACATTACTCCTTGTTGCTTTGCTACATGCAACATAACGATTACACATAGGCAGTTTACAACTTCATTTGTTGTTTGCACATTGTGGCAGTCCTATTTTTTTCCTTGAGTCATTGGCCGGTTATCTGTAACACAATTAACGACATGTTATCATGAATATAATAAATAATATATAAACAAATACAGCCACCACATTAGAATAATCCAAGTATACACTACAACAAATTTATCAATTATTCACACATATTTTTACACACTTGTAAGAAAGTGTGAGCTTTTTGTCAAATTCCTCACACTTATAAATATGTATAAGTTTGTTACATTTATAAATGTTGAATGTTATTCAAATTTCACACTTAAAATTGTAGGAAAGTTGTGGAAGAATGAAAGAAGTTGTGGATAAATCACAAGAACTGAATCTGCTTTCAAAGGATTCAAACGATTCAGTGCCTGCTGAAACCATTAGTAAAAACCCTACCCCTTATCCTAAACCTTTCCCGATGATATTCTTCATCATCATCTTATCTTAGATATTATAAGATATCTTCATATCTTCCGTTATACATATTCTCCATATTTCTGGAGATATTTTCACAACTATTCTTATCTGAGAATATTTATCTCTCCGTAATATCTGCGTTACAACATAAAAGAAACTGTGTTAGTTTCTAAGTTCTAAAACCTTCAAGTTTAAAATAGGAATGTTCTGAAGCAGTGTTGGGAACTGATGCATGAATTAGTATAATATAATGAAACTTGATCAACTTCATTATATTACAGTAAGTCATGTTAAGTTTCTAATGAAATGTGATGATTCACAGTACCATCATCATGTGCCATGTTACACGGCTCTTACATTCTATCCAATTCTCAAACATAATAGGAACATGTCATCCTGACAGTTCTATCTTTTCCGGGGTATTCTGGTAATTTGACAAATCAAAATTGTTCTATTACCATTTCTTTCTTAGAGCATTAGCTATACTCATTTCGAATCTCATATCTACAAATTCCGGACCATTACTCGCTTGACTCGAAGTCAGGAAGAGAAAACGAAAGTATGAAGCTTTGAAAAATAATGAAGAATACAAAGGCCGAAAATCACCCAGGATTTACAAACCGTGTATATCAATACGTATTGCAACGTAAAGACACGGGAGAATTAAAAATATTATAATTCCGAGGAAAGGATAGAAGTAAATAGATTCTTCTGGCGATAAATGAAAGAGAAGAATGAAAGATATGAAAGTTAGAAGTATAACAAGAATTAGAACGGGATGGAGCACTTAAAAGAATACTTTAAGGTATGAGTTGAAGGAGAAAGGATAGAAGATGTGAGTTGTGGAAATAAGGAAGAGAAGGAAGTGGATTTATAGCAAACTATTCGACAAAGAAATCGAAACAGATCGTCGCACTAAATCAAAGAAGATCTTGATCGCCAAAGAACCAAATCTTATTACGTAAGATTTTCCATAAATTCCGGAAATCAATTCTAATCACGTTATCGGTTCAAACAAATCCATATTTACTCAATTCACTCTTTTGTGATAGCTTCACTTGTGCGCTTCACTTGATCGAACCGTTGTATCTATACCTCCCAATAATGATAAAACTCCGTTATCACCTCATAGACGTCATGAAAACACCCATATTGTTATCCATGACGATCTCTATCAAATTTCGGGACGAAATTTATTTAACGGGTAGGTAATGTAACGACTCGGATTTTTCCGATCGTTTTACACTTATAAGATTAATATTTACATAAATTAAACCTTACCAACATGATAAGCAATCCAAATTGTTGAGATTTATGTTTTTGAAAAGAGTTTTACACAACGTTTGACTGTCTAGTTGACCGATGATATCACGAACTATATAACATATGATAATTATACGTTTGTGTATATATATGTATATATACATATTTAACATGATCTTAGAATATTTTAATATCTCATTTTGTATTAATAACAATAAGTTATAAGTATATTTTGAAACTACTAACTTAAGTTTTCAAAACGATAACCATACGTAACGTTATTGGACATAAATACTTATAACCTATAATGTTTATACATATATCGTATATATAATGTATTTAATCACTTTTTAAAGACTTAAATACATAAAACAATATAAGTATATTCACAAAAGATAGCTATATTTGAATTCTCATTCCATTTTTCACAAAATTTCTATACGTATATCTAGAGTACATGTACTCGTATCATACCTAGCTTCTATACGTATTTACTATTGGTATATACACATCAAATCACCACCAACCAGCCCTTGTTCATGCCTTATGTATAAGGTAACTCTCTTGTTCATGCCTTATGTATAAGGTAACTACTTTTGATGTTTAGTATGACTAATTACATAAAAATACAACATGAAATTTTGTCCATGTTTTTCCATTAATCATGTTTTTATGGCCTTAAATACATCTTCCATTTTCAAATTTTACTACCTCATTTCTTTAACCAAAAACACACTCTTAAGAAACTCCATAACCATTCAGCAAAGTTCCATGAAGATCTAGCTTCAAAAACCTTACTTAATCACCATAAGAAAACCATACAAAAACACTTCAACAAATCCTTCCAAGAATACAAACTTACTTCCAATCTTTCATTCACTTCCATCACCCTTTTGATTCTAGCTTCTTACTCCTCTTTTGCAGCAACCTTGTCCAAGGAACTTGAGGTAGTAACTATGTTCATAACCTTATTCGATTCATATATATATAGCTATCTTATTTTGTGGTATAAAATTTTAACAACAAGAACATAGTTTGAATGTTTTCAAACTTGCTTGCAAACTAAATAGATCCTTCTAACTTAACTTTTAAAATACTTCAAGACCTGTAATATAACTTAAATATATGCTAATTTAACAAGGTAAAACTTGGTTTTTCAAAGAATACCTTAAAAACTGTTTTTACGACGTCGGAGTGCAACCGGGGACTGTTTTGGGTTGGATAATTAAAAACCATATTAAACTTTGAATTGGAGGTTTATTTTCTGGAAAAATGATTTTTACTATGAATATGATAACACATAAAAATTTCATGATTTAATTCAAAGTATAAGTATTTTTAGAAAAATAATCATTTAAGGTTGTTTACATAAAGGAAAATGTTTAACTTCATAAGTTTCACTAAAGTTTCACCTATGCCGTGTGATTTTGAATACAAACTAAGGTATTTACAGTTCATAGTCTTAAAGAGGAACTCGATCCAAGGAGATGGCAAGTTGAATCAACGAAAACGGATTTGTAACGAAGAAACTATGACCGAAACAAAATTGGTTATCCAAGACTTGTTTAACTTCGGGATTAATTGGGAAAAATTAAATAAATCACATATTTCTAAGATAACATGATATTTTATATATATGTACTCATAATTCAATTTTATATGGTTCAGGATCACCCGTAAACAACACGAGAAGATTAATCATAAGATCCCATGATTGTACGCAACACGTCATTTGACAACACCGGTACTTTATGTACGCAACACGTCATTTGACAACACCGGTACCGTGGGTCAAGATTAATCTCGACCAATACATATACGATGGGGTTTTATTTATTTCGTTGGGGGTTTTATTTATCTCATTGCGGGTTTATTAAACACCTAAAAATGAACCATTAAAATTGAATTACTAACATCAGACTGCTAACTACGGACTAAGGAATTATTAAAAGTATTGAAAGTATTATAAGAATATATATGTGACGATTGTTTTAAAAAGAAAAGGTATTGATATATTATATATGGATAGGTTCGTGATATCAACCGGAAGACCAAGTCAAAAATATATATATCTTCAAGACAACAGTGAGTATATAGTCCCACTTTTAAACTCTAAGTATTTCGGGATGAGAATACATGTATTTTATGTTTTACGTTATGGACACAAGTAACTGAAAAATATATTCTACGTTGAGTTGTACCACTGGCATACTTCCCTGTAGCTTGGTAACTAATATTTACAGCGGTATTGTAAACGCGAATCCTGTTGATAGATCTATCGGGCCTGACAACCCCAACCGGACTGGACGACCAGTATTCAACGGTTGCACAGTACTTCGTTTTGTGACTACACTTGGTACGGTGTAGTAAGATTTCATAATAAAGGGAATATGCGACGTGATTAAATGTTAAGTATGGTTACCAAGTGCTCAACCACTTAGAATATTTTTATTAAACTGTTTATATATGAAATCTTGTGGTCTATATATATATTGCTGCCGGCATTAAACCTATATCTCACCAACTTTATGTTGACGTTTTAAAGCATGTTATTCTCAGGTATGAATTAAGTCTTCCGCTGTGCATTAGCTCATATTAAGGATACTATTTGGGACCATTTAAGCCAGGATTCAAGAACGTTGCACTCGAGTCATTGAAGATCATTAGAGACTATTTCTAAGTAAATGACAGATTAGGTCATTTGGATATCATGAAGTGTTAGGCGAACATGTCAACTTTTGATGTAATGATAGATTGCCTTTTAAGAATAAATTCAACGTTTGTAAAATGTATCCTATAGAGGTCAGGTACCTCGCAATGTTATCATATGTTATTGTATTCGTCCCTATGGATTGGGTCGGGTCGTCTCACTTACTTACTTGCAAACACTTACAACAATCCGCATACATACTAGCAACATAATTAGCATACCTTTATAATGTATAACGCTAAATCCTCGATAACATAAGCTAGTATAACAATATCATATAACGCAACAATACAATATGTTACAACGCAATACATAAGCATTGATGTTCACAACATCCATTAGTATTCGAATCCCAAGGCTAGCCCAACGAATGGTATCGTCAACATCGAACTTAATTCCCATTCGTCCCAATAAATGTGGTATCGTCAACATCGAACTTAAACCCACATATGAGGTATCGTCAACATCGAACTTAAACCCTCATCGAATTTCATTACAATAGCGGTATGGCTTCGTCAACATCGAACTTTAAATCCATACATGAGGTATCGTCAACATCGAACTTAAACCCTCATCAAAACGAACCAACAATATACTCTAGGTTATGGTATCGTCAACATCGAACTTTAACCCATACCCCACAAGTAAATAAATCATATACATACATATATAATTATTCCACTCACCTCAACAATTTGGTGATGATTTTATACTTCCGAATGCTTCAAAGCCGAGTACCTAATACAATAAGTACTCAATCAACGAACAAACTTGTTGGGCTAAACACCAACAATTCACTCAAGTGCATTTAATGACTTAAATGCATTAAATGCCCCATTTTCACCAAAACCGCCCCTTAAGGATCAAGACCATCGTCAATTACTTCAAAGCTAGTGATTAAGGTCTATCAACACGAACTATAACACAATTAGGATAATTCATACCCATAATCCCCAACTTGGTCAATCATTAACCCCTTTGACTCATTTAAAGTCAACACACCCATTTCGGGTCATCCACTAACCCAACTAACACCCATTTACCAATTAGCTAGGTGTGCTAGTAATTAACTAACCAATTAGGACTCATAAACATCAGTTAACACTTTGAAACCCTAGGTTAGTTACCATTGATTCTTCATGACTCCATCTTACCCAAGAACATCCAAAATCAACAAATATGGATTTTATGTTCTTCATTTACCCAAACCCTAACCCTACACAAAATCAAAGTAAGGAAAACAAGATTTGAGCTTACCACTACAACCACAACGTAGCTAGTGAGTAGATGAACGACTTTAATACCCGCACTTTGGCCCGAGAACAACTTCTTCCTCTTGGATTTAAGCTTTCTCACTCAAAAAATCACACTCTCTCTCCAAAATTAAAGTGAAGAAGATAAGGTTGTTGAAAATGGAGTGAATGATACTCCACAAACTGACCTACTGGCCTTTAACTCGTCCACAGGTGAAATTACCAAAATACCCATCAAAATATCTGAATAAAAGAGCTGAATCCGGCTACAGTAGATAGTACGCCACGCGCACTCTTAGGTGTGCGCTGAGCGCACTAAGCCCAGCTCAGCTTCTGACTTCTGTTCAACTGCACAATCATTCCCACACTTTATGTACTCAATTTACACTGTTGTACAATGAAGATTAGGATCTTACATATGTTTTCGAAGATGTGGGTTTGTTATGGAAGATCAGAAGAGTGTTTTTCTCTCAGGTTAGAGCGGTTGAATAATGAACAAGATGCATCAGGTTGAAAGTCGATAGTGGGAGTATCGGAGAAGTTTGGTGCTTGCGGGGGTTTGGAAACGGGATAAACAATGGTGTTTGGTCAATATCCGATTAGATGAATATGCAAAAGATCCTCTCCGTGTTTTTTGGTTAGTTAATTATTTGAATTGATACGTGTTTTTTCTATAATGTGTCCTTTGACACATTTAAAAAGCGTGGTAAACTATTTTTCTAAATAAATAAAATAGCATTTAAAAAAGACAATGAAACCATAAGAACTTGATATGCTAAAACAAAGGTTAAGCCTCGAAATACAATTTCATACAAACCACATGAGCAAAATTTCATATACACAAAATAACATATCCCGGGTAAAACTAGGTCAATCGAGTATATCATCGAAGAATCAAGTTATGAATAATATCAAACATTTATGGGGACAAAGAACAGAGTTGGCGTAGATAGTGTTAGCAACACTTCAACGAACAAGGATTTACTTTTTTATCAAGCTAAACTAGTTACTCCATATCAGTATATCACAAAAATACATAAACAACTTTATTCCCCCTTATCTAAAGCACAAACCTATTTGTCCGAACACAAAATGGGGTTTTCGCATTCAAGTAAATTTCGTGGGCCGGGGTGAAGAATTATGGTGCAAAAAGTAAGTCAAAGGTTAAGGTAGAAAAGAAGAATGTGCCAGATAATTCGTGTAGTCTACGGGATAGCATTGATGGTGACGAAGTGGCAGTTGCGATACAAAATTCTTTTAAAGATGCTCAAAAAAAAGGAGATTGTAAGTGGTCATATATGGGCTCGGGTTCGGGACGTTCGTTAGGACAAGGGTTTTTTTTGACGAGTTTAGAAATAGCAGTTTGAATCCCCTTTCGTTGAGTTCTATCGATGGTGACGGGACCGGAAACGGTGCGTCCTTTTCGTTCGAAGATGGTGCGGACAACGGCGTCCAAACCAAAACATCGTCGATGATGAGGTCCTATTTACGTCCCAAAAGTTGTGGTAAGGATGATTTGTCAGTTAGTGAGGTTTGTGTTACTTGATTACTGGTTATAAGTTTTGCAATATAATACGTCTAACGAGATAGGTTACAAGTACATATATATGCGCAATTTTTTCGATGGTTACGTAATATAAATGGGCAGACACGTAAGGTAAAGAATAATACAGTTTTACCAATCCAAGACATATAACTGATCCACAAAACATATATTTTTAAGCAACGATCATAAAAACTCGAGTGGCAAAGTCGTTCAATTGATAAGATGTTAAACTGATTATAAACAAAATACTATATAACATGGATTTATAACATGCATGCACATCCACTCTAACATAAAACATCATCAACATATTATATTATATAAGTATAAACCCACATGAAAATAGATTTATAAAATTTAAATCCTCTTGCACTGAGGTGGATCCGTTGCTATCTACGGGCAATGTTGTAGCCCTACACATGGGGCAAAGATTCTTCTTTGACAACCATTGTTTAATGCAATCAACATGATAACGATGTCCACACTGCAATCCACCCGTGTTCTCGTTTTCTTTGTAATCATTCAAACAGATTGCACACATACCTGCATCTCCTTTCGTTGTGCTCACTCGTAGATGCTTTAGCATCTGCTTTTCAGATAGACCAGAACCTTTATTGATCGGAAATATTTTATAGTGCGTGTTGTAACGAAAAATCAACAAGCCGTCTATATACTCTACCAAGTTTGGTGGAGGATATCGAGCCAATTGACATATTACAATTTCTACTAAGTTTGTTGGTAGATGATTTCGCATGTTGGGGTGAAAATTATACTGTCGATTCCATGTATATGAATGAGGTTGAGGATCAATAGCCCATGTGAGACAGTGTGTATTATAATGTAGAATCACTACACCGTCAATATATTCTACCAAGTTTGCTGCTGGAGTACGAGCCAACATACCGTGTACATCTTCTAGCTTGTGTCGTGGTATATTTCGCATGCTGGAGTTAAGCTCGTGTTGATCGCTCATCGTTTTTTAACTCTTCAAATTGTTATCGAACTAATTTATGAATTACGTACGAGTAGTACGTTACCTTGTAACCAATAATTACTTGTATTGAAAGGTATCAAAGATTTCTACAAATCTAATACACGAATATCTGATTAGATATATATGGAAAAGATCCTCTCCGTGTTTTTTGGTTAGTCAATTATTCGAAATCTTACCACTTATAATTTAATAAGCTTATTATTATTACATCTAAGTATTAAACACAATTTAATTAATCGCAAAATTATAAATACTTCATTTATTAACAACGATTTTTAGTTTTATTTTAATTTGTTACTAGTTTATAACCCGCGAATTCGCGGGACTTAAACATAAGAACATTAAATCGAATATATTCTTTAAAAAGAATATATATGAATAAAGTACAAACGAAGTTCAAATACAATATATGATACATGTACATGTAATTGTAAATGTAATTGTAAATGATATAAAAAGACCACTTGTGATACTTCCTAAAACTTGCAACAATTTATTGGCACAAACAGCAGTGACAAAAGAGTGAAGGAGGCAACCGTAGCAGGTAGTTTCGATCCATACTAACGCAATCGATGTGCTCAACATATTCATGTACAACTTTTTATCGCTAATTTGAATATAAAGCTTCTCAATTACATGCATTAGAATTGCATTGGATCACTTATATTTGAATAAATGTTGAACAATTAAACCTATAAATAACCTTCTTGATAACGTAATGTCACACAAGACAAACTTACGACCTTCCAAAACATATAGTTTAAAATATAACATGTTCAAATGTTTCAACATGCCAACCGGGTTTAAAGTTAAAATGCACTCCTAAATCATATTGGGCAGTCATCACTCTACTAATAAAACTAAGAATACCAAAAAACCATATTGGACAGTCACTGTATTAATAAAGCTCGATAACCTTAGAAATTATATTGGACATTATTTACCTAATTACAACCTAAGTACTTTTAGTAAAAACCTAATTTGTTTTAACAATACCAAAAAATGTATAGTTTAAAAGGTGAAATCTTGACCCATATGAATATAGTCGATCGTAGGCATACATGACATTACACACAATATGTAGTATGACAAGAGAGTAAGACTAAAGGTGGTTTTCTTTGACACAGTTGCTTATGATTATATGATTATAATCAAACAGATTAGAAAAAAGGTAAAAGGTTAAATGAGTCGAAATTTTTTTCTGACCCGCTCTCTTTGACCTACCCATTTTGGCATATATATTAAAGACGTATATTGGCTAACCTGAATAAGTCAAAATACACGAACTCCTTCCCATTATTATTTCTCTAAGCAAAACACCAAAGCTATAGACGTCACTTCCCTCATTAAGTATACCTGCACTCACAGATCAAGGGTATTATACATATAAGCATTGGTTGCCAGTAATTACTTTGTCATGAGGCCAGAAATTGTCATGAATTACTAATGCAAATAACCATCCAAATAAGTAATAGCATTAAAAACCCTTATACAGAACTAAGAAAATAGAGGTTCATAAAACTTACGATCACTCCAGCTAGTGAACATATTTGAAGTATTAAATTAAATGACTTTCTTAGTGGTATTTGCATACCATTCTTTTGTACATTCAAAGACAGTTTTATTGACGGTGACTGCTAACTGGGTTATAAAATCCAATAATCCAATATCCAATAATTATAATTATAATAACCCGTTAAATGAAACACGTTTTGACCCTTTAGTCCTTTACTTAACCCTTTAGGCGAAATAAGAACGTAATCTGGAGCATGTGAGCCAAAAGTTTCTAAAGAGTCTTATAGAATTCGAGTGAGTTTCTGTATCAAAAGGAATGCACAAGTTGAAATCATAAATTTTATATTGAAAACTATCAAGAAGTATGCATTGTTGAACCAAATATCATGATGAATGATAAGAGGTTGAACCTTTTTCAAGTTAATAATTATCAACTACTGGTGCACCTTAAACAATTTAGCTCTTTGAGAAAGGGACCGGGGGCGGTTCCTTCTACACCTTTTTTACATACATACAATATACACCAAGTGATAAAAGAACCCTAAGAATCGTGGAATTTGAACCAAGTAAAGGGTAAAAAGGAAATGGAGATATGAGTTGTGTACCATGTAGAACATTATCCTACAAGCAATAGCCAAGCAACTCAATCAGATCAAAATTACTCTGTAAATCACACTTTATAAATTATGTTATTCATCAAACTCAAAATCTTAGGACATCAACTAAACATTAGGAATCATCTCCCACAAACTTAGAATATCACTATCAAGTTTTACTCATATTCGTCGAGTTATTCATCATGTTGCAGCCCTGTAATATATAGGTGTCTCCTTGCATATTCAACCTGTCTTTAACTACTACTACTTACATGAATCAAAATGGCCTACTCACCAACTAATGAATGTCAAAAATCTATGAATCAAAACTAATTTTTATCAAATGCTATTATCAATCATGAATCATGAATTCGTGATTAAAAAAACAAGCATAAACACTACCCACAATTGTTTATCCAAGCTAACAATTACATATCCACAAACCTAGTAAAAACAAGTAGGAATAAAACTTGATAATTTATAATTCTTCAAAGTGTAAAAATCCTATAATCTGAATTAGGAATATGAATATGTAAAAACAAAATATAAATGTATAATTTTTCAGAAACCCTAACCTTTTATGTACGTCGGCTTCTTTCGTCGCACATCAAACCTCAAATCAAATCTGAAAAAACAAACACATAAATTAGATAAAAATCGAACGTGCAAACACACATAATCTTACCAAAGTCCTGAATCAGATCAATCTGCAAACACGTATATACATATGAAATTATTTGAACGAACATAAATGTATAACTTTGAAGAAACTTTAACCTTTTTATTCAATCCAAAATCAAACCTTGAAATAAGGGCAAAATATCAAAGGTATGGATATCAGGCGTATGATCATCAGAATTATGAATCACTGATTGGAACATATAACATGTATTTCGTATTGGATTGAATCGGTAATTGGATTATTTAAAAAACTTTATAAAATCGTAGCTATGTGTATGAGAATTAGTGCAAACGAAACCTTGATTGAAAAATTCTTCATGAGCGTGTAATTTACAGAATCATGAACATACGAATTTAGAAGGCTGCAACGGTTATGGGTGGATTGAATCGCTGAATGTTTTCAAAATAGAATTTGATTCGGTTCTTTCGTCCAGGGCATAGATGTAATTGCCTTTTTTGCGTGACGCTTTTGTTGCGGAGATATATTTCCAAACATGTATTTGATAGATCAACATCAATTTGTTGTTATTTTCCAGTTATACCCTCTAATATTTTAAAATGAAAAATTTGTATAACACATCATTAAGGGTACTTTAGTACATTCTAGTGAATCCATAAAAAACATGCTTGGAAATATCAACTCCTGCTTTTTGTTGAGGAGTGTACGTATGTTTTTTTAATCAAGGGCTGAGATTAGAAGGTTGAGTTTCATCCAAGGGTGGAGTCTTTGCCAGCAAGGATTTTTTAAAAATGAGTTATCTAATTAAAGTTTTGTAATACTACGTAGATAAAAGAGACAAAGTTTTATTTATGGTAACTTTGTGTTGTAAATAAGAAAGTAACTTATATATGATATGTTTGAATATAGCCATACGTTTATCTTAAAATTTATGTGTTGTTTCTTTAATTAATCTGCCCTATGACACATTTAAAAGGCCTAGTAAATAATTTTTTCCTTACATAAATTAAAGATGCATTAACCACGCAGGTTTGCCTGAGTGGCAATCGAGTTGCCTAATGAAACACACCACACGGATTCAATTCTTGACTATGCCAAATTGTTCAAAAAGGGAGTGTGACTAGAGGGTGCACATAATGTGCAATTCACCTGGTACCAGGTCTCGCGCTCGGTGAGCTCGATTACTCGAGGTTTTACATTCTATGAGAGAGCTAATGTGCACGTTCATAGGAGGGTTTCCTCGCTTAAAAAAATAAATAAATTAAAATGCATTTAATGAAAACAATGAAATCACAAGGACGTACTCAAAATGCTACAAAAAAGTTCGGGTTCATACAAATCACATGGACAAAAAAGCATATACTCCGTACAATATAAGGTAAAACTACGTCAATCGAGTATATCATCGAAAAATCAAGTTATGGATGATATCAAATATCTACAGGGACAAAGAACATAGTTGGCGTAGATAGTGCTAGCAACACTTCAACAAACATATACAAAATGACTATAACGTACTAGAGTATATATATATATATATATATATATATATATATATATATATATATATATATATATATATATATATGTATACATGTATATATGTATACATGTATATATATATACATATATATATATATATATATATATATATATATATATATATATATATATATATATATATATATATATATATATATATATATATGCATCGATCAGCTTTAATGGTTTTCTTTATTATTATTATTACACGTATTATTTACTTCTTTATACGAGAAGTTATAGTATAGTAACCAAACCACAGAATACGTGTGTATCATTCTCGAGTAGGCAAAAACTTGAGTTTTCACCAGAACGTCACGCCTTACCACCACGGGACTATGCACAGACTTGTGTACGTCGGTTTTCAGCGATAGTGTGAATAACCTCCACCCCATGAGCAAACTGACAGCGTATACAAAAACTACAAGAGTTCTCGACACCAGGAACGAAATTTTCACACGTACAGCTTTGTTTTGTAGAGGTCCGGACGTTTAGCTCCAAATTGACAATGACCAGTTTTTTTCCAATTCATACAAAGTTCAGTCTTGGGCATACCCTGAGTGCATATGTGTAGTTCGGCTATAAAAGCATTGAGAAGCGAAGAACCATATCACATGAAGAAGGCCGGCTGGACCATGAACGTCGGGCACCCGACAGCTTTTACAAAGTTACCCACAAACCGGTCACAATCTTACCCGGTCACAACACTACCGTGAAGAAATACTTGAAATAAACTTCAGATGAAACCCCTTTTGTCTGGGCGAAAGCAAGACATTCATCCGTTAAACTCTAGCCGGATCTACCACGCTCTCGGGATTACCATGTCTTTCCAACCCAGGTCTCTAGTCCCGGGACAAGCACTTTGTCCCGGGATAAGCACACAATCCCGGAACAGGCACATGATCCCGGAACAAAGACACAAATGGGCTGCACGCCACGTCAGCCACAAATCTAGGGAAGTTTGTTAGGATATGTTTGTTATTCCTACGAAAGGGACAGGTGGCACGTCAACCTTCGGGATTAGCGAAGTTTGTTATAACCATGAAAGAGACATGTGCCACGTCACCATTTCCTCATAACACCTATAAATACACAAGCAAGATCATTCATTCAAACACACTGGATGCATTAACGTTACTCTGTCCAGATCTACTGCGATAACGTTTTTCCAGTTGCTTAAACTCTGCTCCGATAAAGATTCCGGTCAATATCGGGATTCATCATCATTCTAAGATATTAACTTATTCGATCTCAATCGAATAAGTTTAATTTCATCGATTGTTTTACGCCCTTGAAATCCAGATTTCAAATCGGGGTTTGCACAATTATTGGAGTTAAAACATTCGGTTCACTCTTTTTCACTAATTTAGCAATCAAACCCAAAATCTATTCCACGCTAAACGATTTTGGTTTGATCAGTAACCAAACCACAGAATACGTGTGTGTCATTCTCGAGTACGTAGGCAAAAACTTGAGTTTTCACCAGAACGTCACGCCTTACCAGACTTGTGTACATCGGTTTTCAGCGATAGTGTGAATATCCTCCACCCCATGAGCAAACTGACAGCGTATACCAAAACTACAAGAGTTCTCGACACCATGAACGAAATTTTCACACAGCTTTGTTTTGTAGAGTTCAGGACGACTGATACTAAGCATTTCGTCATTCCCATGGGCAAATTGACATTTAGCTCTAAATTGACAATGACCAGTTTTTTTCCAATTCATACAAAGGTCAGTCTTGGGCATACCCTGAGTGCATATGTGTAGTTCCAGTGGCTGCTCCCCAGTCTGTTCACATTCATAGCAAACATACAAATGAATAATAATGATACACAAATTACAAGTTACTGTATACAACATCAAATATGAATCTCTTCTACCATAGCAATGTACTACTTCTAATAATTTATTGAAGCCACGTACATTGAACAACTATATTACCTTATACGTAGTTGTACTTGAAGGGTTGCTGATCAAAGGAGTCGAAATGCTCAAAATTTCCTGCATGGATCATTGTCACCAAAGAGCTTGTAAGTACTCATTTCTTGTTTTGCGTGGATTTCATGTAATGAAAACCGTTTTAACTTGTAATGTAAATAAAGATTTGGTTCAAAAAGGGTCTAAGACATCAAAACCTGTGATCAATGGTTCAAATTCGTCAATTCTAACTACAGATACGAATCTAATATGATTATATATATAAAGTACAATTCTAACTACAAACAAATGATAGCAAATTAGATAAAGTACAATTAGTAAATAAGATAAGATTTATATATAATAACATATGAACAAACATAATATGATTAACAGAACAAGAACATACTTGATAACATATTATCACAGAGGTATATATATATACACGAATTTCTTGCAGCATAGATGAGAAAGATAAGATGGTTTTTTTTTTTTTTTTTTTTTTACCTCTGGAGCATGTAGAGTCACACTACTCTGGCCATTTTCAAACGTGCTATTGTTCGAATCACTTATACTGCATTGCTTCTTTATTACATCAAAATTTATTAAACCATCCCAAGGTAGCCCAAGTGGTTGGGGCCTTGAGATCCTTGCAAGAGGTCTCAGGTTCAATTCTTGGGGTGGCCAGGGAAGGGTTGGAAACAGCCAGGGAGTATTCCTGATGGGCTGCGTACACTACAGTATGAGGTCGGATTACTTGCCCTTCCCGGGTAACCCGAACAGGGAAAACCTTACAACTTTTAAGAACAAACAATACTAATTGATCAAACGAACGAATCTCTTAAAAAAGTTAAAGAAATAATAAAATAAAAAAAATGAACAAGTAAGTTCTTCCTGCAAACTTTAGAAAGGCAAATCCAGGAAATTCAAATCGTAAGTGCTGTAGGTAATAGTACTAATTAACGAACAATGTTATTGTTTTAAAGTTGCACAGTAAATTTGAGATAATAGGTACCCAAATGTAAGCATAAAATCATGATGATTTGTGAAATTAAAGCAAATGATTATAATTATAATTAACGAGAATAACAATGCATAAACGAATATACAAGCATACAAATTACGAAAATCATACTTCCTCTGATTCCGATGTAAATGCAACATTACAGATTATACTGTTTTTAACCGTGGCGGTGATGTCAAAGGCAAGTTATGTACTTTTTCGTGATGTGGCAAGGTCAAAAGATGAAGTTAAATAAAGAGAAGTGTCAAACTTGAGGGTTAAATTTGTGAATTGGTGATGTGGTAAAATATTATTGGTAGTTGGTTTTAAAATATATTAATTAATAATATACTACCTTCGTCCCTAAATTATTGTCCAGTATTCCATTTTGGGATGTCCCAAATTAATTGTCTACTTCCATAAATAGAAAGGAAAGGAGATATTTCATTGGTGGATCTGGAGAGAGAAGATATTTCATTGGTGGAGAAATAAAGTTAGTGGAATTTCCTAAAACTGTGTGTTTTTTGTCTGGGGACAATTAATCTGGGACGGAGGGAGTATAAAAATATTCGAAAAAATCTGATTGGCTGAAACACATTTGACACACCCGTCAAATTCTTGACTGACGCCCCGGGCGTCAAATTTTGACGCCACGTTAGGGGCGTCAAGGGCGTCAAAAAAGTGCCACATCGAATTTCACCTCATCTGACGCCACTTTTTCACGTTGGGTTAAAATCAGCCTTATGAAAATCAGAGTCGGAGACAAGGGGGACATGGTGGTGCTAAGCCTCCCCCAATGTCTCTTATTTACGTAATATAATATACTACTAAGTCTAACTACACAAAGAGTTCTATTATACGTTGAGTTTTACACAAAATATATCTCACATAAACAAACAGTAGTATATTGAGTAAACAAGCCTATTATACGTCAATTATATCTAATTACCAAGCCATAATACATTGAATTTTAATTTCCTTTTACGTGTTACAAATACTTTACGGAGCAATTAAACTTCTCTTCAAATATGCAATTAGTAACTTTCGATTGTAAGTTTTCCTTTTAATTTTACTTCTTTTAAAAATTTCATTCCATGTAGTAATTGTGTTTGTATTACGTCTATTAAATAAGATAAGATAGTCTTAATTATAAATATTTTAGTTATATATTTTAGATGTATATTTTCTAATAAAAATTGTTGCGATTAATGGAGTGTAACCATTTTATGATTACTGGTATTTATGTTACAATCAAAACTTATTTGATTCTTTATATATAAAGGAAAATTAATGATATATATTTTCTACAATTGCTTTTACTTTTAAGAAGCGTAAATACGTTCAACTATTAATATAAAAGATAACATTTTTCCCGATGATCTTGTATTTTATTATATGTTATATGAATAGTTAACTAATCATAATTATTTAACTATTATCAACAAGCTAGTTCATGATAAATGTCTATGTGTGTGCGGAGTTAACTAATTGTTATATGTTATATTTAGTATATTTTATTTATTGGTTTGACTCATATTTATATTCTATTTAAAACTTTGTTATGATCGTTAACTCATTTTCTAGATATTTTGTTACATTTTATAGATATAATTTATAATTACTTAACTGTTGGTTGATGTCACAATTCACTAAGCTTGTGGTTTAACCCTTTCACCTTGTAGCCTAATTGTGTGATATTAACCTAAAATCGAAAGATTCAAGAATTGCATAGAATGTTTTTTAGAACTCTCCTTAGTTCATATCTGAAATGATGTAAAAACTCTATGGATATCTCTAGAATTATGTACATATTTGAAGCTTCTAATACTTTGATCCTAGTCATTCATTTCATTTAATCTTATTCATCCATTATGTAGTAAGAGTAGTATAAATATGGACAACCTCATTTGACAAAATACACATCAAGTTTCTTCTATCCTCCATGTAAAGTTCTTTCAATCAATATAAGTATTTTTCGTTATTCCCATTTGTTCTTTATAGGTTACTCAAATCATTGGAAGGTCCGAGTAAGGTTGACTTAGTAGTGACTAAGTGTCGCACGATGAGATTATCGAGATAAGTCTGTGACACTGAGCCTCATCTTTAATACCTGGCTCCGCCATTGATGAAAATCATAACAAGTACGAACAATCAGATCACCTAGTTACGAACGTACATGATAACACCGTATAGTAAATTTGTGATACACTTGTACAATAAATTTGTGATAAACTTGTACAGTAAATGATAAAACCTACAGTATATATCAGCATAAAATCATAACAACTAAGAACGCCTCTGTTTCGGAACTAAAAGCAAGCATGAAAATTACGGAATGGAGAAACAAAACAAACACTCCGTGACCTAATTACGAACGTTAATGACGGAAAGTTACTAATTCAGTACGTACGTAAATATAAGCATATAATCGTGACCTAATCACACTATTAAAACAGGTAACTGAAACAGAAACGGTGATTGAGTTAACAATTAAAGTGATTCATACCTGAAATAGAAACGACGATTAAGCTTTGATTATCGATTGAAATGTTTTGACATGAATGTGCAATTTAGAGAGAGAAAGTGTAAGTGATGCGAAGCGAAGAGGATGAACTAGTTATTTACAAACTTGACCTCGTGAATTGTAATATATGACTGAAGGAAAAGGGGTGAAAAGGTCATTTTGTTTCAAATGGCCAACCGACTAATTAGGAACGTACTGATTGTTACTGTTCAAATTTGGTAGGAGATATATTTTGAAATGCATTTATTTTTCTAGAGGCATTTATTAAATTAACTTTGATATATATTATTGATTTTCTTTGTTTAGGATTATTAAGCTATCAGTAAAAAATTAATATTAACTTTAAAACTTCTTATCCCATTTAGAAATAATAATACTCCACACCATAATGTCTCTCAAGATAATCTTGGAAAATTTTATGACGAAAATAGCAGCAACAACAATAATCAATCCCGCACATGCGAGGTATGGAGGAGGTGAGCTTTAGACAATTCTTCCTCTACCCTAGAATAGAAGAGAAGTCGTCTCTCTACCCATGAGTTAAGAAAAATCTTCACCCACCGGAAGAGAAAGTCATCCCTCTCTATTCCAGGATAGAGAGATTGCTTCCATAAGGACCTCCGGCTAGGGGTGTTCATCGGTTCGGTTTTCGGTTTGTTCGGTTTATTCGGTTCGGTGTATTCGTTTTTGAAATTTTTTTGGGCAAAACCGAAAACCGAACCGAAAACAGAATTCAAAGTTAAAACCGAACCGAACCGAAAACCGAATTCAAATTCGGATTCGGTTCGGTTTTCGGTTAAAACCGAATATTATGAAAAAACTGAGAATGATGGTAGTTTAATTGTGGCGTTACTAATGCCTTAGTTATTTATATCCTAAAACAATGACGTTCTATTAAATTATCAAGAATTCGATGATTTATTAATATTTACAGCTTAATTATGACTTTTACCGCTTCTGTTATTAAGAAGATGAACATAATAATTTGAGTAACATAATTATAATGTGAGTTACCAAATCGTCATATGGGTGAGAACATATTTTATTGATTGGATCCCAAATTATAATGACATTAAAACATAAATATACAAATTAAATATATAAAAATTTTGAATTCGGTTTTCGGTTAAACCGAATTCAGAATTTCCAAAACCGAAAACCGAACCGAAAACCGAATTCAAATTCGGTTTCGGTTTGACACGATCCGAAAACCGTTTTTCAAATTCGGTTTGGTTTTTTTCCAGTTTGGTTTCGGTTTGGTTTTCGGGTTCCACGGTTTCAAACCAAATACTGACCACCCCTACCTCCGGCCATAAATAAACAAAGATAAAGAAAAGTTGTTGTTCGTGGGAATTCTTGCGAACTTGAAAGATTTGAATTGCTTTGAAGTATGTAGAGAGAATGTGGTAGATTATTTCAAGCATGCTGTTGATATGAAAACACTTCCATACTTTGAGATGATGGAACTTGCGCGTGAATCCGATGGATGGGGGCAATGGATGCAGTTCGTACTTATTAATCAGGCAATTCAGTTTAATCGTGCTGTTCGTACTTATTATGCTTATGATATCCATGCTTAATGTCTATCTTGTGTTTCGGTTTTCATGAACTGTGAACTTGAATTTGAATGTTTCATTTTCAAATTTATTTCGATTTGGTTGTAATTACATGATTTTAACGTCCTAATATTCATATTATTGAATGTGTTTAACTGTGTGATTAGTTGTTTTGCAGGAAAAATACAGTTTGTGGTTTTAGATAATGAACTGGGTCCTAAGGGGAGTTTGTTGGTGCATAATTAGTCCCCGAGTTCATTATAATCAAGTTAAAGTGCTTTATTGTTTAACTTTCTCTGCTGGTATACAACAGCACGGTTGCAGGAATGCAACCGTACGGTTAGAAAGGCAACCGCACGGTTGCAACGTGCTGTGTATTTAATGGGTATTAAGGGTTCATTGTTAGGGTTACGAATTCTAATCTATCCTACACGTACAATTCGATACACTGGTGTTCTAGCATTCATTATAGTCGATCTTTAACATATCTAAGTCGATTTTGTCATTAAGATAAAAGGTTTACATTGGATTTTGAGTATAAAACTCAATAACGAGATTTTCCGCACTCTTTATTGAATCTAAGATCGTTTAATCCTGTTTACACGATCCAACAGATCTTTTGTTTCTTCTCTACCTTACAAATATATTGAATGTAGAATAGAGGCTCTCTTGATTCTTTTTTTCTATCTTCTTCTTATGAAAAAAAAAAAAAAAAAAAAAAAAAGATGCATTCCTCCATGTTAAAAACATACAAGCTTTTAAACATGTAATTCTCTTCCACCAATACCAAGTAGAAGACTTTTTTTCTCCATATTTTTCCCAATTTTTTTTTAATGGGACTATGGGATTTTTTTTTCCTTCTTCATTTAAAAGAAGAGTTTAATTTTCTCATCTTCAACATTTTTTATACAAATGTAAACACGGCAAAATAATTGTTTTTTTCTTTTCATACCCATTTTTTAGTTGCCTTTTTTTCTTTGCCATTCTTATGGGATTTTGAACAAAACTTGCGGAAGCTTTTTAATTCGTCACACACGGAACGAATGCTCTGAATACCACTTGATCCGTTACAAAACTAAGAACTCAACGAATTTCGTAAGGATGTTGTTTTGGGTCGTATGTATAGAATGGAAAAGAATAGAACAAGGAAAATAGCTGACATGGGTAAAAAGGTTTTCTTTAATTTCTCTCTACGTATCACATGACAATGGAAATGTAATACGTAGGCATATTTCTTCTCTCTTTAATTGTTTACATGATTAATGAATAACAAGTAAAGAGGCATTTTCTATAATCTACTACCACATAAGAAAGTAAACTAGAGGTTATTTGTTTTGTTTTTATTCTCTCTTTTTACCATTTTATTGAGATGGTAAAAGTAGAGGCCTATTTCCCTTTTCTTTCATTTAGGTCTATTTATACATAAATGAGTAAATGAAGCTTGATTTCATGATCCCACTTTCTGCATGATCATGGCTTTATGGTGTTTAACCACTAGCCAACCACCCACGTTTTTTGTTGTTGAGAAATTCATTGTTGTCTAGATAACTTATCTCCCATGTTTTATCTCTCATCTTCTTTGCTTCACGGATCGGGTAACGGGTTAAGATCCTACCAGATCACATGGTGATAATTAGCCGTATACGAACCCTGTGATGGCCAACCAGTTTGAGATGGCGGCGGTGGTGGGATGTAAACCCAACCATACTGTCCGGTGGGTGGTTGGCGGCGGTCATTTCGACGATCCATACGGAGCCAGAAGGGCGGTTTTCGGTACCTGACGAAGCATGAAGAATGCTTAATTGGAGAAGATGAGTTAGAATTAGAAGAGCGGGTATCATCGAGCTTAGATTCTTCACTTAAGAGAATAGCCCGAGTTTGCACCCACGTCGGTTGTTTTTCACGAAGACGTATGGCCCGAGTTACACCATTCCATTTGCGTGGCAATCCTTGGAGTGTGTATGCAACAAGATGCTTATCCGAAACGGGTTCACCAATATTCTTTAAAAGATCAGCCATGGACTTTATTTTCGTGCAATAGTCCTTAATTGACATGTCACCGAGAGTGAAGTTTCGAAGATCATGTTCAAGTTGGAGTGCAGTTGAATCTTTGTTTGTGCGGAAGAGTGTTTCAAGGTTTAACCACGTGGCACGAGCAGTGGATTTCTTTTCGTGAATGTTTTCGAGAACATCAGGAGTAATAGTGCTATATATCCACATCCTTACGATGGAGTCAAGTTTAACCCATTCGGGATCGGTTGGAGGCGGGCGCTTGTCGTATGTGTTGTCGATATGGTCGATCACATCAAAACCTATACAATGAGTTTCGAAGAGATCCGTCCAAGCATCGTAGTTGAGATGATCAAGGGTTAAAATGAGCGGGATATGAGACTTAATATTAGTGATGCTATAGGCCTTGTGGAGTGGAGAAGATGATGGCAAAGTGGAGCTTCCTGTCCTGTCATTTTAAAGATGGGTTATAAAAATAGATTAGAAATTTTAGAGAGGTAGATAAACAAATAAAGAATAGATCACTGTGATATGGTGATAAGAAGAAGGTTGGTTATGGTGGTGGGACAGTTGTTGACGGAGAGAGATTTTTAGAAGGTGCTAGTAAACTCGGAAAGTCAATAAATAGATTTGGAAAGGTTTAATGAATACGTGTGAAATGGAGAGATTTTTGGAAGACAGAATTTTTTTTTTTTTTTTTTTTTTTTTTTTTTTTTTTTTTTTTTTTTTTTGAAAGGCAATGTTAGTGGTTAGCTCACGAAGTTAATTCACGAAAATCCCCCCCCCCCCCCCCCGAGACTCGAACCCTGGTCTCCTCGAACACCATGTTAACATGGTGACCAATGAGGCAAAGCCCCATTGGCTTTGGAAGACAGAATAATAGAATAGAATATATTGATGAAACTTAGGAAGGAAGGGTCCAAGGAAAAACTCAATTTCCCTCTGATACCATGTTTGGTTTATATTTTTCCCATGAATATACATATGACATTATACATGTATATATAATTATATATATATAATAACTAGAAATAGGAGGTGCGCGCTTCGCTGCGCTCTGCGATTTTTTACAACTGGATGTTGATATGAAAATATTACGATACTCCTCGTGTTGCGGAGGAATATTCTAAAATATTCCTTAAAACTAAGATTGAGCGAGAATAAGAAAAAAATTGCGTAGAAAAAGGATAAAACGGGCCAAAAGGACTTGAACCTATGTCATTTCTCTTACCAACTCTTGAACTTACCAATTGGTGTAGCAATCCACTCGTTATTATAAGTTGGGTTTATTTATTTATTTATATATAGATGTTTTCCTTTTAAAAAAGCAACTCCGTTTCGAATATAGTTAGTTGCGTTTTGTGCATAATAATTTCGAGTTGAACGGTGATAACGGATAAACCTAACTCGCGACGAAAAAATAGATAAATATCGTTGAAATATTGAGTGAGTTGTATTTAATAATTATTAAATTAAATTAGAAAATTACATTATTATAGCCCCAAATTAGATTGCAATTATAGCTTTTGCCCCTAAGTATCTATAGTTTCTATTATATTGCTAAAATGATGATGTCATAAAAAGGCTATTTCCCTTCATAAAAGAAAATCAAAAAAAAAAAAGAAAAAAATCTAAGCCCTTAAGCTGATGTCATTAATATTTAATTAATTAAATTTAAAAAAATGTTAACAATAAAAACGTAGATCTCTTTCGCTATTTTATACTGTATTGTATAACCCTAATTTAAAAACCTCACAATAATTCTTCTCTCCTCCTTTCATCGCCTCCATTATTTTTTGGTTCGGTAGATTAACTTTTCATTTTCACATAAATAGTTTCCAGCAGAGTACCTACTCCGTCGCTCAGCGTCTCTGTAACTACCACCGCTCGGTTACCTTTTGTTGATTTTAGGATTATTTTTTTTCCCTTCTTCGTTGGCACGTATGCAGCCATATCCGTGTCCAGCTTCTTCATCTGTGCTTTTTTCAGCAACTGTGCCTTCGTCAGCTTCTTCATCTATTACTAATTATTGATTATCATTAAACTGTTCTTCTGTACTAGGTAACTCAATTATTGATTATCACTATACAGTTTAGTTCTTAGGATTAAGCATGTGAAAGTGTGAATATTACCCTAATTAGTAAATCAGTTTTGTTTTATGCAAACTTATTATGCAGAGACCTTCTCATTACACCATGGCATACGTATTTGTATTAGAATTGCAGTTTTGCTATTTGATGGGTTTTGCTTATTGCTTTAGGTAACTGTGGTTACCGCATAATTTAATTGACTTATTGAGTCAAAACAGTAAATTATATTTTTATTTTGAGAGTTTGGGTAAGGTTTATGGGTTGGAACTTTTGTGGAAGGTAAACATCAATATTAGAATGTTTGGTAAGGAAAATGCGTTCTGAATGGTAATAGAAAATGTTTTTGTCCTAATATGGTTTTGTGGTTTTATACACAAAGAAGATGGTGTTGTACTGCTATGTTGTTACTGTAAGTACTTACTCCGTATTTGTTAGTTGAGTTGATCAAAGTCTATTTTCTTAAATAATGCTTTGGAAATCCTCAAGCCTGCTAAGAAGTTTAGCTATTGGAATCATGTATTAGTAAAAAAATTTGGCTTTCATATTGGGTTTACATTAGTTCCTTGACATCAGGTGAATTAGCCTACTTCTAACTTTTAATCACATGTATTTAGCAATCCGTTGAAGATCTGAGATGTTTAATGACTGATTTTGTACTCATATATATTTAATTGTGTCATGGTTCTTAGGTGGGATAATTCTTTAATATTTGCCTTCGTTTAGATTTTGAGAATGATGGTGACATTGCTGTAAACAAATGGAGTGAAGTCTGGAGATACAAAAAGTTGAAAGTTTTAGATTTATTAATTGTGTATTGATGGATGCTGGTAAACTGTTTGGTCAAAGCCTAGAAGAGTGGGATCTGAGTTGCTTAATTTGATAAAACAGAGAATATGTGAACTGTGTGGTGAACTGGTGATAGTGTTTATTTTTGTTTATAGAAGTATAAGATCCTTATGTGGTGGAGGAATCAAAATATGTATTTGTATGCTTACATTTGACCAGATTTCAGTTTGGACCCATATAGTTAATATTGGGTTTAGTCTAGAAATAGGCAGTTTGAATATGTGTTCCATGAACATGTTGTCCATAATAACAACCATTGTTACTCAAAGATGGTGTTATTATACCCAAAATATAAGTAGATGTTAACATTATAAAATTTATATTACTTTGTAAGTTATTGACGCTAAATTCTTACAGATTTCATTTAAACAAACCCGTGATTTCATTTAAATATACCCGTAATGTTTTTCAGGTACCAAAAGTTGCTATTAGCAACAGTTCGGGTTCTGTTGTTTCTCAGGCTAAGGGTGCATCGTCTTTTGCTTATGGTATGTTCGTCATTCGTTCATTTGTTTCCCGATGATTGTAATTTTAATGGTTGTTTATGTATCCTCCTTGTACTTGCAGTAGTCAGTTCCGAGATGGGCAGCGTGGTAACCTTATTGGAATCCCGTGTTGCTGGCTTCATACCTCATAACTTGACTTCTGTTTCTCGGTCAGGCGAGTTTAGTTTTTACAAAATCTCATTTTATTGTTGTCACGGTGATATGTAAAACTATAATCCTGGCAATTTTTACTGTAGCTTATTGCACTGGTCTTCTACTGGCCGGGATGTACCTCCAGTAACATAATTCAAGAGATCTAATTCTATTTTTTTTAGAAACCGTGGAAACCTTATCGAGATTGGCTATTTCCTTTTAGGAAATTGAATTAGCCATCTTTTAGTAATTTACATCTTTTCAAACATCCGGATGAGTTTTGACAACTGGAGTCGGACAAGGAGTACATCTAAAATGTTGAGGTATAGTTATCCTTAAATAGGATATTGGCCAAAGTTTTAGACCTATACTAAGTCCAATCCCTAAAGATGTTCTTATTGAACTGCTTAAGTAGCGTTCTTAATCCGCATATATCACTTTGAATTTGGTAACAGGTCAAAACAGTAGAGTTAACCCATATAAACAGTTTTTTGTTGTTTGATATAGCCTTTGTAACTTTATTGTTTTTGTGTAGATTTTCATCATAATGTTAACACGGGCTTTCTGAATAGGATATTTAGTGTATACACCAACAACCAAATGTATGTAAGTTTTATATCTAGAGCTAATTTAGCAGGTACATATACTTTATTATTCGGTAGTTTTTGGTTTTTACAGAAAATTGGAAGTGAAGATTTACCTGGTAAGAAGGGAAATTAATCGACTTTGATGCTTTTCGTGGATCTCATTTTTTGATGAGAAAGGTAACAATTCGACAAAAGCTGTATTTAGATGTATATAGGCATAAGTATAGGGGATTTAGAAATTTACTGGAATACATATAAGTTTTTTGTTATATAAGTTTATTTTGATGTTTTCGTTGATTTGAGTAGTATAGCTGCTAATTTTTTTGGCTATACGATAAATTAGATGTCGGTTGGTGGGGGTTTATATGGGTTTTTTTTAATAGTTGAGTTCATTTTCATGTTTAGTACAGAGTATATTGTAACAGATTATTGTCTCTTAGGTTATGGTAAACATATCATTAAAATATTTTTTTAAACGAACTCGTGATTTCACGGGTCATTTAACTAGTTTACAAGTATTACGTTAAATTATCACTCAATTGAATTTTTTCTT